>NC_092794.1:77098525-77331527 GCF_918797505.1 Bemisia tabaci
TATGGTATTCATGATTATGAGCTCGATCCGAGGTGGGATAACACAGGTGGTGAAACGGCACGCTCTTGCAAACAATCCTTTGATACCGGATCAGTTTGATCCTAAAAAACCAGTGAACTATATACAGTACTTGGATGTGACGGCACTTTACGCACACACCATGAGAAAGCATCTGCCCTACGATAACTACACTTGGGTCCCGGAAGGAGAAGAGTTGCTAACTCTGGCGAAAACTATAATCAACCATCCCGACGACGCTCCTTTCGGGTACATACTCGATGTAGATATTGAATATCCAGAACACCTCCACGACCTGCACAAGGACCTTCCGTTCTTGTGCAAGAACGAAATACCACCATCGGGAGCGGGGAAATCAACGAAACTATTGACGACTCTAGCTAATAAAAACAACTATGTTATTCACTATGTAATGTTGAAAGAAGCGCTCGGTCAAGGATTAAAACTCCTGAGCGTCAACCGGGCCATCAAATTCCGTCAGGCTCCTTTCTTGGCACCCTTCATCGAGCTGAACGCCCGGTTGAGACGGGACGCTACGAATCCGTTCCACCAAACGCTCCTGAAACTGTGCAGCAACGCTTGCTACGGAAAATTTATCGAGAACCCGTTGAAGCGAAAGAATATTAAATTGGGCACAAACAGCAGACAGATATTGAAAGCCATCTCACGGGTCGATTTCGTAGATCGCACGATTTTCGACGAAGAGTTGGTAGCAATCCATTTACGGAGAACAGAGGTCGTCATAGACAGACCAATGATTGTTGGTTTTTCAATCTTAGATCTGAGTAAAGTACACATGTATCAATTCCACTATAATCACATGCTTAAGAAGTACAATCCCGACCAAGTTCAACTTCTCTATATGGATACGGACTCGTTCATTTACGAGTTGACTACACCGAACGTCTACGATGATATGATGACAGATCTACACTTGTACAACACCTCCAACTTCCCAGACGGTCATCAATGTCGCAGCGCGACAAACCGTAAAGTAATGGGTAGTTTTAAGGATGAAACGGGGGAATACCCATTGCTGAGTTTGTCGCGCTGCGACCTAAAATGTATGCATATCGTTTCAGCAACGGGGAAACAGAAAAAAGGGCAAAAGGAATATCAACAGGAGTGGTAAGATCGCTAAACTTTGTCAATTTTCTCACAGTATTAAAGGATCCTGAATCGGGAATGAGCGCCCCGATGCGCAGGATCGGGGCGCGGAAACACATACTATACTCATTTGAAAGTACAAAAAGAACCCTCTCCGGCTTAGACGATAAACGTTGTATTTTAGAAGACGGTGTTAGCACTGTTCCTTGGGGTCATCGTGACATCGACGACGATCTTTGCATGGTGGATGAAAGTTGCGGAGCCGAGACCGAGTTGAGAAAAATCCTCGCTGTTAAACAACCTCGTATAAATAATATAAATAATTTTGGAGAACCGTCAGTTAAGAAACCTCGAATTTGAAAATAGGAACAGTGTTCACTCCGTCCTCTAGAATATATTGTTTGTCATCGAGTCCGGGTAGAGTTGAGAAAAATCCTCGCTGTTAAACAACCTCGTATAAATAGTATAAATAATTCTGGAGAACCGTCAGTTAAGAAACCTCGAATTTGAAAATAGGAACAGTGTTCACTCCGTCCTCTAGAATATATTGTTTGTCATCGAGTCCGGGTAGAGTTGAGAAAAATCCTCGCTGTTAAACAACCTCGTATAAATAGTATAAATAATTCTGCTGGAGAACCGTCAGTTAAGAAACCTCGAATTTGAAAATAGTAAAAGTGTAACTAACGGAACGAACAAATGATGGCTTGTCTCGATGTACAAGGTTTTTGGAGCCAAGGAAATTTCATCGTCAAAGAGTTTGGTCTTGTGGACATGAAGTGTACTCAAACTGAACTCTATTTATTCAAACCTCCGTTCCCGAGCAGCATGTTGAGCGCTAAAGACGTTGTGACAAACAACTGGTTAACACGCAATTATCATCACTTGGAATGGGAAAGCGGGTTTCTCGAGTACGATGAATTCAGTTCAAAAATGAATCGCATCGGGAACCGCTACGATGTACTTTATGTTAAAGGTGAACAAAAACGAAATTTCATTAAGGGTTTCGTGCCGGACAAATGTATCGTTGTGAATTTGGACACTAAAGATTGTCCGTCCTTGCGACTATTGGCTCGTTGGTCGACAGCATATACGTGTCCTTTAGTACATCCATTCTGCGCTATGTCGAACGCATTCCGATTGTGTATGTGGATGTCGGAATCTTTTTATCGTGATTATTTCAAAGATGAAATCATGCAAGAGCAGGAGAAGATTATAGTGGCAGACGAACAAAGGAATCACCCCGATAATAATAAAGGAGTAGTAGATGAAAAGTCAGATTGAACGAACCGAAATATAGCAGACAGATAAAGTGAAATCATCCGTGCTTAATATAGCAGACAAATTGTCGAATCAACCCGACTTAATATATATAGCACACAAAAAGTGCAATCATTCGCAGACGAATTATCGAACCGAAATATAGCAGTCGAAAATTGAAATCATCCGTGCTTAATATAGCAGACAACTTGTTTCACTCGAAATATATAGCACACGAAAATTGGAATCATCCGCACCTTGAAAGAACTGACGACATGGAAGTTTTCAACAATTCAATCTTGATCGTCAACGCTAAAGAGCTGACTGTAAACGCCCGCTACAAGATGAACAAACTCATCAAAATGCCAACCAAGTACGGGATCACCGTTGCCGCTGATATCATCTTCGAGAATCATCATCGTCTCCTCTTCCTACCTTAGCACATTACGAACCGTTTGACGGACGATGCAATGCAGGATATCAACGCTGGATCCTTCGATCTCATCTACGAAGGTTCGATCGGAAGAACACATAAATTCGCACTCGTTCCAAACGTTGCAGCTTGATTTATATTGTACGTCATGTTTGTATTCCTTTCTAAATGATGTAATGTTTAAAAAAAAAATAAAAAAATAAAAAAAAAATAAAAAAAAAAAAAAAACTAACATGCTTGTAAAAAAAAATGAAAAAATAAACATGTTATTTTTTTTTTAAATTTTTGCTTCAGATCAATCCAATGGGCCTGTTGCAAACTTTTGCTAGAGCAAAAATAAGAGTTGTTTCTTGTAGATAATGCCTCAAAAATCACGATGAGCGCATCGGCAAAGTCTGAAATGCACTCATAACTTCACAATCTGCGTAAGAAATTTGCGTTTTTTTAAGCTTCCCGCTTCAAAAACGATACTACGGCATAGGTGAACATTTTGTTAGAGGAGTCGCTCCATCGTCGGCGATATTCATCATGGCCGACGCTTGCACGCAGTACCGCGCGTAATTCAAGGAGAGTTCAAGGTCAATCAATTCGGGCGTGGAAAATATGAACGTTAACACACCGATTCTTATCTGGTCTAATCCAGTTCAGGTGTTATCTCGTCCCATCAAACGTGTTTTGGCGGATTGGCGTCGGCTATGATGACTATTGCCGACGATGGAACGACTCCTCTTACAAAGTGTTCACCTGTGCCGTGGTATCGTTTTTGAAGCGGGAAGCTCAAAAAACCGCAAATTTCTTACGCAGATTGTGAAGTTATGAGTGCATTTCAGAGTTTGCCGATGCGCTCATCGTGATTTTTGAGGCATTATCTATAAGAAACAACTCTTAGTTTTGCTCTAGGAAAAGTTTGCAACAGGCCCATTGCCTCACGGTTCCGTGCAGTAGTTCGTACGAATACTTCACAGGCGTGATCAGAATCACCTGGGCTGTAGTGTTGGCCGGGAAATTCTCTTTTACCACAACGGTCAACGTGATATCCACCGGAGCTGTTTTTAGATCTTCACCTTGAACGCATTTGATGACAAAAATCGCGCGATCTTTGAAATTTTCCATCAACATAGCTGGCTCGCAGAGTTTCTTACCTTTCCAGTAGTCTCTCATAAAATCGGTGTAGTTCAGGTAGGCGTGATTATAATCCATAGTCGGGAAATCGTAGATCGTATCAACTTGAGGAAACCGACGCTCACCGATTTGAATGCTGACCGAGCGCACATTTACATACTCGAAACGAGAGGAATCCTTCAGGTGATTGTCCCGTCGATCCGTTTGAAATACCAACACCACGAATTTGGGCTTGTGCCTGCTGGTTGTTCTTACACTCCATTTGAACGTCTTGGTCGGAGAAATCCCCGGGATGTCGTGCGATTCCCAATTCATGTATCCGAAACTCATCTTATCGTTCTTCTTCATCTTGAGCAAGATTTGTTTTTCCAGTTCCAACGTGAATTTGACGACGGGAATCTTCCAATAGATTTCGATTATTTTAAATTTGATGGTGTAACCGTCCGCGGTAGCCGCGTCGGTGATATAATATGCGTTCTTATCCGTACCACTGCGCACTAGGATCAACTCTTGCGAGCATCTGACTAGAACGTCTTTGAAATGTACTGCGAATCCGCTGAGTGAAGACAACGGAACGACAGCGCACTGAGTTTCATCCAACGTTGTCATATCCCATTCGGCCCATGAAGAAGAGATGTCACAAAACCCGGAAGTTGCGAGTCCCGCGGTTTCCGCTCTGGTGTATGTGAGATAATTTTTCACGGTCGATGTCACTCCGACACACTGCATGCTATCGATTTCCGTCCCGTTCACTTTGTACTGCATACGGTCGAACAAGTGCAGGGGATAATTGTTAGCCCACTTGACTTTAGGTTTTGTAGCATCTGCGGCGGCTCCAGGATTTTTCTCGAGTTTCACTTCTAAACGCATGACGATCCTCGAATCTTGAGGCACGGTGATCAGACCGTGGGTATCGGGGGTGAACCGGATCGAATCGTTGTTTCCACGCCGTTCGTCGACCGGACCGAAACGGATGTATTCGTATTCGATGATCTCTTGTCGCCAAGCTTCCATCTCGTTCTTATTTCGGATTTTTCACCACGAATCCGAGTTGTGTGAGAGCTCTCTTGGAATATTCGCTCAAAGTTTTCCTCTGCTGCTGTTGTTGTTGTTGTTGTTGACAACTAGTTCGTGGATTATCAATACTATTATATGCGAGAGAATTTAGGAACGTATCGTCGTTCTGGATCCTTCGTTTACCCATAAGTTACCGGTCTCACGTGCAGTCGAACTGTCACTTCTTCACCACCGAAATTTATCGCTCTTCCTTGTTGGTCTACTATATTAACGAGCAAACGTTGGATCTTATCACCCAAGACCGGGTAGTAATGAATCGTCGACGGTTGCTCTACCATTTTGAATCCTGGTTCGATATCGGGAGCAAACGCATAAATGTGGTGTCCGCGCACCCCGTTCACGTATCCACCGTCGGCGATGCTGCATTCGATGCATATCATGTTTACGGGTGAGATGTTGACGCGATAGTCAGCTTCGTGCCATTCGTCCGGTGCCAAGAGACGCTTTCCGAATCCGAGCACCTTACGTAAAGTGCCGGGTCTGCGGAAATCGATCCAGTACTTGGATTTGATGCTTACTTTAAGCGTAGCATTGTTCGCTTTGAGTTTGATAGCTTCCGCTCCGCTAAGATCTCCCTGCAAGTATTCTTGTATACCCTCGATCTCGTAAGCTCCGATCGGGAAGGAAATTGCCGAGTAATTCTCTTCAGGGCTCTCGGAGTAGAAAAGCAGTCTGTTCGTTATATCGATGTTCGGGATGGAATAATAAGTTACAAAACCCGTCAGACCGATCTCGCAAGGACCGAACAACTCGAGAGGTCTAGGCAGTGCAAACTCGAGAACGTTGCTCCTCCCCGTCAACATGAACGTGTGACATCTTTTCTGAGTTTCCATATTCGGGTTTCGAGAATACTATATATTCATGGTTTGTACGAGCCATTCTAAACATCGTTTCCCGCAAACGCTCGAGTTGAAATTTTGTTCGCTATCATAATTGTATCCTATCGTCGTCGTCGTCGTCGTTGAGCTACCGCGTGAGCGTAAAATGTATCGCGTAATTTAAACGGGTGGTGGTAAATCACCGAAGCTGTCGTAGTACATAGCGTTGCCGCTCTTTGAAATCCGGTATGCTGTCCAATGTGTACCGGCCCCATCGCTTCGGTCCAGATTGATGATACCGCACTCGGGACGTTTGGGTTTCTTGGTCGCCAATTCATCGATCATGAACACACCGCGGAAATGCGGGATTCGTAATTGTTCTGTCGCAGCGATCCTCAACTCAACGTCCGTCATCGCTCGGCGCGGTAGCTCACGGATCAGTTTAACTTCTTTCGGTAAGGTCTCAAGTAAAGTCCGTAACCTTTACGGTACGGTCGCAAGTACAATCCTTCACCGAGGTGTACGTTTTTCTTCAAAGATCCGTCGATGACCGTCTTGATCATTTTCGCTACCGGTGTGATTGTTCGCGCGGCCAGTCCGATACTCGTCAGGAGATTCTTCACTCCGGCACCCGTCTTTGGGATAGCCAAGATTCGCTCCGCCGGTTTCTTCTTCATCTTCTTCGTTTTCGTTGCTCCGGCACCCATCTTTGGGAGAGCCAAAATTCGTTCGATCGACCGCTCCACCGGTTTCGTCTTCTTCGACGCTCTCTTCTTCTTCTTCTTCTTGGGTTTCGGTTTTTTCGCTGCCACCGTCTTGTTTAGTCCCATTCCGAGTTTGGCTTTGAGTTTCATAGCGTTCGTTACGGCGTATGCTGCCGCTCTTTCACCCAACGATGAGTCGGACGCTTTCACACGTTCCCAAGCTCTGTCCGCAAGTATGAGATCGGCTTTGTTCCTCTCGGTGGTGTCTTTGGTCTTACTGTAAGCGATGTCGTGGGACTTGCAAGCTTCGTCGAGCGGATTTATACCCGGATCTCCGCGTTTCAATCGTTCTGCGAGGCGAGTGTCCGGTTCGCAGTACCCGTAGTCGCCCGGTAAGTGTAGTTCGAACGGTAGTGAATTTATCAACGAGTTTAACAGTCCACGTCCTCGATTGGTTTTGCTGCAAGTTGATAATCTTCTCGGTGACATACTCTGACGAAAATGTCCATACTATTTATACGGAGAAGTAAAAAAATAACTGTCCGATAAAATAGGGAACGAATACGATGCGACTCGTCAAGCAAAGAAAGTCACTGCGAGTCCTGAACCTCGACAAACGGAAGAAGCAAAATGAAAACCGACGACAACGACGACGACACAGTGAACTGTTACCGGATAGTATCCGTTGCATTGTCGCCGGATCGTCCAACTGCGGTAAAACAAACGTGATGGTTTGCTTGCTACAACATCCGAACGGATTGAAGTTTCGCAACGTGTACTTGTACTCCAAGACACCGTTCCAACCCAAGTACGAAGAACTGCGTCAGATATTCGACGGAATCGACGGTCTCGGATACAACGTCTATTCGGATACGGCCGAGATTGTTCCACCAAACGATGCTGCATCGGACTCGGTCTTTATTTTCGATGATGTCGCTTGTGACAAACAAAATGCGATGCGGGATTATTTTAGTATGGGAAGGCATAGCTCGGTTGATAGTTTCTACTTGCACCTGAGAGGCGGACGCTCAGGTGACGTTGAAGAAAGTTTTCAAACCGTTGACAGATCCGCTCGAAGCGTTGCAGAAAACTGTCTCGTCGTCAACACCCGCACTTGTTGCTGCTCCTCAGGAAAAGAAAACCAAGATCGAACCTTCAAAATCGGAAACGAAAGATAAAACAATGTTTGTTGATAGTTTATTTGCTTCGTTCAGATCACCGAAAAATATGAACAATGATGATGATGATGATAACAACTCAAACGAGGAGGATGATGATGATGATGATGATGATGATGATGATGATGATGATGATGATGAATCGTTCCAAGACACAATGGATAAAGAACAAACAACGGGTCGCTCGGAAGACGACGACGTCGATTCTCGAGACACAATCACTGCCCCGAACGTACAATTCTACTTGGACTATCTGGAAAAACATCCGAAACAATCCGATCCCGCGTATGGTGTGCGGAAAGCGATCAACGGAAACTTTCTCATCGGAAACCGAACCATAAGTTTCGATTCGGACGGACGACTAATCTTGGACGGTAGCGATGAGGTGTTCGAACCGACACCCGGGTTCTTCGAGCTCCTTTTTAAGAAACATCCGCGTAATTACACAGCAGATGATCGCGCTAAATTCCAACGAGTAGTTACGCTCACCAATGCGCATCGGAGGGATCATCATCCACACGGTAGACCCAACTCGAACCGCAGTCAAAAATACCGCGATCTCATCAAACCTTTGTTCGCTACATCGACTCCGAGATCAACGTGGAAGTCATCGCGTAAAAAACTGAAGAAAGGCTCCGGTATCAAAATTCAGTGTGCGAAACGGGAACTCGTCTATTGGGACGATCCGAACGAATTGGTCCAACGTCTCGTTTTACTTGTAGCTTCGAAACAAGCTGGTCACACCGATCACGATCGTGAAATTCTGAGTATCGTCGAGGAGCTTCGCGAAGCGGTTTACATCCACTAAATATAGGATCCACACAAAAATGAGTCACACCGACCGGTTTGGAAGATCGAAAGGGACTTACGTTCGCAACACGAAGCAAGGTCTCAAAGGTGACGGTTTCTTACTGGATCCCGACGGAAGTTATCTCGTATCCAACAAACGGATCCGACAACTGCATGATCCCGAAGAGGATACCGACGCACATTGGTTCCAGAGCCCGATCTAGGCGGCATTAATTCGAAAAAATGACTTTTGGAAAAATTGAAAAATAGTACAACTGGTCGACACTACATACTCTGGAGGGTATTTCGGCCAAATATCATGATGATTGGATGAGTGATAAGGAAATGATAAGCTCCTAAAGGTGAGCGCGCAGGCCGTTCTCTCTGCGGCTGTATCCATTTCCTCATTTATCTCATTCGAGTGATGTTCCTAATAGAGGTTTGTCGCCATTATGGGCAAAGAAACAAGGTTTTCAAGGTAGAATCCTAATATTCAAGTGAATTTGAAAGTTTACGATGTTTAAATCATAACTTTAGATTAAGTCTATGGCTCTAGATAAACCATTAGACATAGCGCTATTTTACGTTAATTTCGCGTAATTTTCTATATAAATGGCTGAAAACAACTACTTTGCCGGCCTTTGCCGGGTCTCAAACGGCCATTTCTAGTTAGTACTAATCCTAGGCATGATGTAGAGACAAATATCTTTTGCCAGTTTTTGCCTATTTGTGAAATACAGACTTTTAACGGTCGCCCGCTCAGCCCTCATGAGTACTGTATGTGGGACGTTACGGGTGGGTGATATCGTTCGACCTCTCAGGCAATGTCAAAAAACAACTTCTTTCCATGATATTCATTCAGAAGGAAGGTTATTCAATCGGTTTTCCAAAGAATTACACAAAAGTATCACTTCCACGGGCGTGCAAAACTCTGAGGAGATCAAAATTTTTCCTGTTAAAAATGATCTAATACTACTAAAACGGCCAAAAACAACTACTTTGCCGGCCTTTGCCGGGTCTCAAGCAGCCGTTTCTAGTTAGTACTAATCCTAGTCATGATGTAGAGACAAATATCTTTTGCCAGTTTTTGCCTATTTGTGAAATAAAGACTTTTAAAGGTCGCCCGCTCAGCCCTCATGAGTACTGACGGTGGGACGTTATATACGGGTGGGTGATATCGTTCGACCTCTCAGGCAATGTCAAAAAACAACTTCTTTCCATGATATTCATTCAGAAGGAAGTTTATTCAATCGGTTTTCCAAAGAATTACACAAAAATATTACTTCCACGGGCGTGCAAAACTCTGAGGAGATCAAAATTTTTCGTGTTAAAAATGATCGAATACTACTAAAACGGCCAAAAACAACTACTTTGCCGGGTCTCAAGCGGCCATTTCTAGTTAGTACTAATCCTAGGCATGATGTAGAGACAAATATCTTTTGCCAGTTTTTGCCTATTTGTGAAATACAGCCTTTTAAAGTCGCCTGCTCAGCCCTCATGAGTATTGGATGTGGCTCGCGTTACGGGTGGGCGATATCGTTCGACCTCTCAGGCAATGTCAAAAAACTATTTCTCTTATGATATTCATCCAAAGAGAAGTTTATTTAATCGGTTTTCCAAAGAATTACCCAAAAATATCATTTCCATGGGCGTGCAGAACTCTGAGGAGATCAAAATTTTTCGTGTTAAAAATGATCTACTACTACCAAAACGGCCCAAAACAACTAGGTACTTTGCTGGGTCTCAAGTGGCCATTTCTAGTTAGTACTAAGTAATCCTATGCATGGTATAGAGACAAATATCTTTTGCCATTTGAAGCGAAAAAAATACATTACAACATTTTAAATTTAAGGTTGCTCTGGAATTAAAAAATCAACAGGCATTGCAGTTTCGTGAATTTTTTCCTGTTCACTGGTCGAAATGGTTTGATAGGGCGACACCCTTTTATTGAATTTTAATACTGCCATTTCTGAAACTGCAACCAGAAGTAGATTCCAAAAACAGATCGTGCTGACTGGATGCTTCGTGAAGTTATTCAATGTAACAACACCCCCCCCCCCCCCTCTTCAACAAAAATATCCGCCAGGGTCATACCAGGGTCTAAATATTAGTAAAATAGTAGATCGCTCTTGATGACTATAATCATTAAATTTGTCAAGATTATCATAGTTCAAGCACAGAGCCACGTTGTCAAATTATTAATCCCGTGTTGAGTGCGAATTTGCTATTTTACGCACATTTACCAAATTATGGTTAACGATAGGGTCAAATCGACTTTAAATTCGTGATCAGCGACCCAAAAAACACATAGAAGCATATGTTGCACGCTGGTAAGGGTGATATTCTAATTAATGCCGCCTAGATCGGGCTCTGGAACCAATGTGCGACGCCGTGAACAAACAATGGACAGACTCGAGGTGGACGGAAGCTATGAATTTAGCACAGCTTTGTTTGGAGAAAATGGAAGAATACAAAAGTATCACGCAACGACTCGAGACGAAATTATCACGACTGGAAAATAGGATCAGTCAACTAGAGGTTGTGAATCAAATGAAAGGAAAATAGTATTGAGATGAGTCACACGGACAGTTTTGGCCGATCGAAACTCCGCCGCGGTCCAAAAGGTGACGGATTCTCACTGGATTCCGACGGAAATTATATCGTATCGAACAAACGGATTAGTCAAGTGCAAGATCCTGAAAGCGATGAGGATGCAGTGAACAAGCAATGGTCCGAACGGAAGTGGAAGGAAGCCATGAAATTAGCTCAACACTGTCTGGAGCGTATCCACCAACTTCAGCAATCTTACAATCGTCTGGTTAAAATAGTAGCATCGAAACAGCATTTGAATCGAGAGAGCGGACGACGACGACGTCGACGGTAATTATCATGTCGGCAGAAAAACGTGGGATCGTTGAGGAGCTACATAAACCTGCACGACGAAATTATCCGCGTCGTAAAGTACGGATTCTCGGATTGTTCGATTTATGGCAAGCCGATCTCGTCGAGATGCAACCGTACGCCTAGGTCAACAAAGGATACAGATATCTCCTCACCGTCATCGACGCGTGCTCGAAAAAGGCGTGGGCCGAACCGCTCAGATCGAAAACGGCCGCGGATGTTACTTATGCTCTGCAACGCGTTCTCAAAGCAGCCGGAAAGTCACCGAAACATTTACAAGTTGATATGGGCTCGGAATTCTACAACTCCAAATGTCAGGCATTGATGAAGCGTCACAAGATCAATATGTGCAGCTCGTACTCGACAACCAAAGCCTCCATTGTCGAGCGATTCAATCGAACGCTCAAAACGAGGATGTGGAAAGAGTTCAGCGCGCAAGGATCGTACAAGTGGGTAGATCTATTATCGAAACTCATCCGTGAATATAACGGGAGCGTTCATCGCACCATCGGTATGAAACCAATCGATGTCACCGAAAAAGGATGTACCGATGATCCTGCAAAAGCTTCGTGGGCCGCCGCTGAGTAAAATTGCAAAGAGACGTCTGGCCAGACGAAAACTGAATGTCGGTGATCACGGCCGGATCTCGAGACTCAAAGCCATGTTCGAGAAAGGATACACACCGAATTGGAGCACGGAAATTTTCAAGATTGTCAGCGTCAATCCGACCGTTCCGATCACCTACGATCTGAAGGACGCGCACGATACGATCATCAAAGGAAAATTCTACCGCGAAGAACTGCAACCCACCAACTATAAGGATACGTTCCTGGTGGAGAAAATTCTGCGTCGCAAGAAAAACCAGGCCTTTGTCAAATGGTTGGGTCTGGACGCGAGTCACAACAGTTGGATCGATAGTAAGGATTTCGTATAAATAGTATACAACGCGAACTGTTTTAAACTGTAACTGTAAATACCCAAAAAAATTTTTGATTCATCAATCTGAACATTGCAATATCCAATCCTAGTCGCTCATCGCAAAACACAAGGTTTCCGTACTCACTTCCAAGCGCACACCACTAAAAAAAAAATGAAAATTACCGAATCAGTCCCTAATCTCCAGTCTCCGATGCCAGCCCCATACTGTAAAACACGGTCTTTCGAAGCCGAAAATTTTTACACGTCAGAAATCTCGGAAACGAAAAGTCGTATTAAAATTTGGTCAGTACAGTTTTCCGATCTTCGAAAGTGGAAAAGAATCGCATCGATCCGCAACGGATCGGAGGAGGGTGATTTTCCGAAAATTTTTCAATTTCCCGGATCAGACCCTAATCTACAGTATCCGATACCAGCCCCATACTGTTAGATACGGTCTTCCGAAACCGAAAATTTTTTCAAGTCCGAAAATCCGAATTTTTTGCACAATCTGGCAACACTGTACCGAAAAATTAACTAATTTCTCGCCCCATCTGGCAACACTGTAAAATGCGATGTTGCAAAATTTCACCAATAAATAAATCATTTATTTATGTCCACCGTCCGGCAACGCTGCTGCGCCATCTTGAAAAATACACCGCATACATTGCATAACCCGCAGATTGAAGGGGCTACATTACACGATTGCATAACCCCATTTTTGAAGGGGCAACATGCAATACTTTTACTTTACAGCGTTGCCATATTGAACAATAATCCCTATACAACACTGTATTTCAATTCGTATTTTTCTGCACCATCATGCAACGCTGTACGATTTTTATTGGATTTTTTACCTGGTCAAGTCCCCATTTTCATACTACTTGTCTCATCAACCACCAACACCAGTGGACACCGTTTTTACCAGATTCGATCAATCTAGAGTACCTTTATAGACAGAGTATGGCCATTTCTGTTCCGGTTTTTCATTGGTCGCGAGCGAATAGGCTGCCACGATGCTCTTAGGGCCGTAAATAAACAAACAAGATGGCCGTTATCAGCAAGCAAGATTGAGGTTATGCACATCTTACATCCTCCTGTGATAACGGTGAAAGGCAATTTCACAATGTTTCCATGTGTTTTTCGTGTGCTATTCGTAGATATGCTCGTTTAAATTGTTACTGCTACATAGTTGAAATTTTTGTCAAATTTAGCTTCTCATCGATGTTACGGTGAGCTGCCATCTTGTTTGTTTATTTACGGCCCTAAGAGCATCATGAAGCCTAAAAACTTGTTGACCAATCAAAAAGCGGAACAGTTTTCCTGTAGTAAAAAGATACGAATGGCCATACTCTGTCTATAAAGGTACTCTAGATCAATCAGATCCGTAGGTTTTTGATGGGTCGAACCTTTTTTAGAACCACCTTGCGAGGTTTCGTTGCGATTCGTTAGTCACCGAATCGGAAGTTCCGAACTCAAATAGAGTGGCAGCTCGGAGGTTCGACATTCGGGCACAAAAGTAGTGACGAACCTCTAAATAAAATTCGTTTATTGCAAATTCGGAACTTGTATGCAAAATAGGACGTAGGTAGGTACACCTACACTGAAAAAAACGTTTCCTAAATTCAAGGCGACGCCGTGTTGACCTAAGAAAATTGGATACTTGAAAAAAGTGGACAAGAAACGAAGTCTTGAATGAAGAAAACGGTATTGCCTTGGTCGAAGAAAACGCGATTTCTTGAACCAAAACTCCTGTTACATTGAAGCACGAAAACGTTTCCTTCAAATTAGGAAACACCGCCGCGCGAAGAGTTTCCTAAAAGTAAGTAAGTGTTGTGTTGTTTTCAGGAAACGTTTCCTCAAAAAAAAAAAGGAAACAGTACCTGCAAGCGTTTCCTTAAAATTAGGAAACGGCCGGGCCCGCCGCGTCGCTGCCTTGAGAATCGACTCCCCCGCCTTGTGTCCCTCCCTATCCATATCCGTTGAAGCGCATACCCCTATCGTTGGTACTGCCGGGGGTGAATACCTTCACGTAGTTGACGCGCTTCGCGCTCCCTCTGGTATCCTGATGAAGAACTCCGTTTCGCCCTGGCTGAGATTTGATCCTGTAACCTTCGACATTGTCCCGGGAAGAGTGAAATTCCGACACCGTAGTCCACTCGGCCATCCTACCCTCGCGAGCGGTGAGGAGTTATTTTCCTATGTTAAACCTATTCGCATCTATCTCTTTGGCTACACAGATGCCCACCTGCTACCGTTCAATAGCACTTGGGTTTATCTAGCAAATACTACCTCAATTATCATTTAAATATATTAAATATCCACATATTTCCCTTTTCTTTCTGTTTATCAGCCGGTTCTCAGATATTATTTAAAGACCGTGGGCCATCGCCGCCATAACTTAACCAACGTATTCCCCTTTCTTTTTCATTCGGAGATAGTATGATCATGGAGTAAATTATTTTTTTATTTAAGTCTGGTTAAAGGACAGATTTTCATACGTGCCTCTCAAAGGTAAATTATCACTCATTCGATTATCCAATCTGACGCCCATATCATTAAGGTTAATGCGTAAATCAAAGAGGCTCATGTGAGAACCGCTTCTGCTCATACTGAAAGTAAATATGATTTAAAATTCCAATAAAGTATAGACAAAATAATCTAAGATTATTTAATGCTGGCTATAAAATTGGCACATGAAAGATAAATGATCTTTATGGAGTTTTCAAAATGTACTCGAATAGCGGTAAAGATGTGGTGATAAAGGCATGTATAGGTAATATTTTAGTGAGTACATATCGGGCCGAGTCAAGCTTTCTGGGATTTGAAGACACTTAAAAATGTTCGAAGCTACGACCAGATTCAAAGAGTGTACTTGCAGTAAAATGTTGAAAAGCTTCACATTATTTATTTTTACCTACATTAACGGACGCACGCTTTTGTTTTGAAAATTTAAAGAAATTTTCGTCGAATCAGAAAATTCACCGAAAAATATTAAAGGAACTTTGGCAATCCGTGCATTTCTAGAAAGCATTCTGACATTTTGGACTGAAAACAATATTTTTGATAAGGCACAAAAATTGCGTTTTTTCAAAACCTCCACCTTTCCGACGATTAAATCCCTTACGAACAAGAGATAAATTGATTAAATTTAAACGTACTGAATTTGTTTGGAGTAGAGTGGATCTTACGAATAACGCCATCCAAGCGCTTCGGTCGGATTTCTGTAAAGGACCGTTCAAATAATATGCAACGCTCTAACGGAGAGAAATGGTCAAGGAGAGAGTTACGCCGTTTTGTTTTTACGTGTGAAAGAATAGGGACCTACGTCGCAAAAGTGTTACGAGGGAAGAAGTGAGTGGGGTTCCAAAAATTGGAAATTTAGCGTTACGTTTTTTATGAGCGTGATGTCTCTCATGGGCGTAAGGGTGGGCGTAAGGGTGCATGGTGGTATACGGCCGGAAGGGCTCATCATCTCAAAGTGTAGATGCGCCCTTCCGCCAAAGGAGCGACGGTATATTTGGAAGGCCCCTCTTGAGCAACTCGCCGAATACATGGTGGTGTACGGCACGTTGCATCCACCTCCTCAGTAGGCGTTTGGTAATTTTTTTGTTTCCTAATTTTAAGGAAATGGGTTTCTTCGATCAACATCACATGGATCCTTAAATTGAGGAAACAGGAAATGCTATGCCCGTTTCCTAATTTTAAGGAAACTGATCTCTTCAAACGACACTCCATGGATTCTTCAATTCAGGAAACGGCTTTGCTTCTCTCCGTTTCCTAATTCTAAGGAAACAGGGTTCTTCGATCAACACCACATGGATCCTTAAATTTAGGACACAGAAGCGATTCCCTCGTTTCCTAATTTTAAGGAAACAGTTTTCCCGTTTCAAGTATCCGTTAGTCTGTTTCAAGAAAACGTATACGTGGTTCAAGAAAGCATGGTTTTCTTAACTCAACACAATTTTGTTACCTTGGATCGAGATAACTGTTGGCTTGTTCCAAGCTAACACCGTGTTGAAATTAGGAAACTTTTTAAGGATACATGTTTCCTTAAATTTAGGACAAGTTTTTTTTCAGTGTACCGAAGCTTTTGATATCTTTGCAATAAACGTTGGGACATGTTAATTTGGTGGGAAAGGACAAGGCGAGAGACGAGACGATTCAGGTGGACGCCATGACAGTAGTGCATTGGAGGGGCCGCTTTCACAGAGCCTGGGCGGCTAGGCGCACATAGTTGCCATATTGACATGTTTTTTTTTTCATAAATAAGATTGAGACATTTTTTGTCTTTGCTACATGGCATGAATGTTAAAATTGCAAAAAGGTAAACATTTGGATTTTGGATTTGAAATTTGATAAACTGGCTCATGTCAGTATGTATGAAGATAAAATAACACAATAGTGATTATTAAATTAACAGGCAATGATTGAATTTAAGACCTGTTTTACCGTTTCTTCGATGAAGCTTCTGACATGAATTTGATTAAAAACGATAAGAGTCTTTGGTCCCTGCGGATACATAATAGGACGGTTTGTTGGAACATTTGTGGATTTTATGTTTGAATTTTGACCCGATAGAATCTCTGTAATTGATTCTACGATGTGAGTGCTTGATATTGTGAGAAGAGAATAAATCAGTATGCTTTACATTGGTTGATTTGTGTGTAACCTGCTTGAAATTATTTACTTTACAGAATGCTGAAACATGATTAGGTTGATTACAATTGTAACAGATAATGCTGTGATATACTTGCACGACATGGCAACAGGGTGTGGACGAGTGGGGGGGGGGGGGTCATGCAGGACATAGATGGCCTGACGTGGTCAGCTTGTACATACGTCGATCTTGACTTCTCATTATCAATAAAGTATGTTTGTTCCGTGAACCCGTGTGTTATACATCATTTCATGGCGCAGTCGGATATCTCTAGCATCAACATAGTGCGACTAGAATTAAATCAAGCTAGCAATCCCGTATACATTGAACTCTCGCAACCAAAGCCAATTACCTAACCTCACTCTTGATCAACAAGCCTCTCATGCGCCCTAGGGTGCGTCAAAAAAAATGAAAGTCTGAAATGTTCCGCTCCCCAAGCGGCAATCGATGACGTTTGGTAGAAAAACATGTTTGCCAAAATTTGGGCCAATTTCAACCATTTTAAATGGTGCCAAAGGTCAATTTTGTGATGAAATTATGATTTTTTGGTTTAGAACTCGATTTCGTACAAAAAAACTCGATTTTACGCTGAAATCGTGCGATTACGAGAAAAATGCCAAAGAACTCAAGTTGTAGAGGATGAAATTTTACTCTAGGAAGACGTCTTTGTAAACGATAAAAATCAAATTGAACTAGAAAATCTCAACTCTGTATTTATTTTTTTGGTCCTCAGAATGTCCGAGGTCTTACAAAGTAGCGGTTTAAAAGACTAATTTTTCACGAAAATAAGTCGAAAGAGGGTGTAAATGAACTGTAGGTAAGTGTTGAGGATGCAAATGTCATCAGAACTTCCTCAGTTTCAAAAAAAGTTCCAACTATTTTGCACAATCCTCCAAAAAGTGTACGGCTCGAGAAGCAGGGTCGTGCTATAATAGTAAGGGAAAAGTGCGGTTTGACCCGGAAAAATTGCGTAACAAAGTTTCCCTATGTAAGTTATCTAGTTAATCTAACTACCTATTTGCTATTTATTAATATATTTTGCACAATCCTCCAAAAAGTGTACGGCTCGAGAAGCAGGATCGTGCTATAATAGTAAGGGAGAAGTGCGGTTTGACCCGGAAAAATTGCGTAACAAAGTTTCCCTATGTAAGTTACCTAGCTATCTAGTTAATGTGTACACACATTAAACATACACATTAACTCATAAAAGTGCAAACACGCTTCTGAGCTTACGTTACTCCCGTAGTGGCATGTTTCTTTTAATTTCCCTTATTAAATATACGCTTATAACATCAAATTTAGGTTTCTTGGCCATAATTACATGAAAATAGAGACACTTCACTTTCCTTGTTCCTTGGGTGAATATTTAAAAAAATGCAACCTCCTGCCTTTCCTATTTGGCCGCCATCTTTGATTTGGAGCGCCCCCTTTGACCGAGAGGCCTTGTAGAATTCATTCATGAAATCTACGACCAAAATTACTTAGGAAATGATACCTCACGCATGAGACAGAATGAGCATTTTAAAATACCGATTTCCGGACCCCCTTATTACGGCCGCCATTTTCAATTTAACTTCTTTGAGGGGTGTTCAGGGGTCGGGCCATTTTTAACTTTTAGGAAGTTGTTCCAAGGGACCCACTAATGGCGATTACATAGAGAAACTTTGTTATGCAATTTTTCCGGGTCAAACCGCACTTTTCCCTTACTATTATAGCACGACCCTGCTTCTCGAGCCGTACACTTTTTGGAGGATTGTGCAAAATAGTTGGAACTTTTTTTGAAACTGAGGAAGTTCTGATGACATTTACATCCTCAACACTTACCTACAGTTCATTTACACCCTCTTTCGACTTATTTTTGTGAAAAATAAGTCTTTTAAACCGCTACTTTGTAAGACCTCGGACATTCTGAGGACCTAAAAAATAAATACTGAGTTGAGTTTTTCTAGTTCAATTTGATTTTTATCGTTTACGAAGACGTCTTCCTAGAGTAAAATTTCATCCTCTACAACTTGAGTTCTTTGGCATTTTTCTCGTAATCGCACGATTTCAGCGTAAAATCGAGTTTTTTTGTACGAAATCGAGTTCTAAACCAAAAAATCATAATTTCATCACAAAATTGACCTTTGGCACCATTTAAAATGGTTGAAATTGGCCCAAATTTTGGCAAACATTTTTTTTTACCAAACATCATCGATTGCCGCCTGGGGAGCGGAACATTTCAGACTTTCATTTTTTTAGACGCACCCTAGTGCGCCCATGCCTCGTGAATTAGTGAAATGCATACTGAATGATACGGCTTTGTAAACAATCTCGTTCGTTTGTGACTATTGTTCAGTATATCTTGTTCGCGGGAAAATCTCTCTAGTGTGTGAACCCGAACCGACACCGACAGACTTACTCCCGCGTCTCAGGTACCATGGTAGTGGCCTACAACATCCCGGCGAAATTATCCCTCGATGGGAATCTTAATGAAAATTGGAAGACCTTCAAGGAAGCCTTTAGCATATACCTAATTGAATCTGGGCTAGATGAAAAGAATGATTCCAGGAAAATCGCAAGGAAAATCGCAATATTCCTCAACTTCATAGGCGAAGAAGCCTTACGTGTTCATGAAACCATAAAGAAGGATACGGACACGAAACTCGCAGAGGTCCTCCAAACTTGGCACGACTATTGTAACCCCAAGAAAAACACCTTGCATTCACGATTCCTATTCTATTCTCGCAATCAGAAAGAAGGTGAGTCTTTCAATTCATTCCACACAGACTTGAAAACACTGCTGATGGACTGTGCCTTCGCAGATTCCGATACCATGTTGCGTGATAGACTAGTACTTGGTTCAAATGATACATACATAAAGTCGCGATTATAGCGCCGCCTCGCGCTCTGCGACGCCCAATCGCCATTGCCCCCTATCCTCCCAGAGATCATCAGGCAATTGGCACCTTCTGATCTCCTCCTCCACCCCTTGTCGCCAACCTTTCACAGGACGTCCACGCCGTCGCCTTCCGGGAGGAACCCAATCGAAGACCTGCTTGGGCAACCGATCATCTGCCATCCTTCGCACATGTCCATACCAGACCAACTGCTTGGACCTGATATCGTGCACGATGTCCTTTTCCACACCCATTATCTCGCGTACCCTTTCATTGCGGATACGCTCTCTTCTCGATATCCCAGCAGACCTTCGCCAAAAGTCCATCTCGGTTGCCCTAAGCATGTCTTCAGTTCTTTTCTTAAGTTGCCAGACCTCACTCCCGTAAGTTACGATACTCTTCACGATGACGTTGTAAATTTTCCTTTTGGTCTCCTTGGAGATACTCTGGTCCCAGAGAACCCCATTTAGCATCGCGATAGCTTTCCTGCCTTGCACATTCCGATCTTTAATGGTTCAAATGATAAAGACATTAAAACCAAGTTAACCAAAAAAGGGGATCAATCCCTGAGTGACGTGGTAACAACCCTCCGAGCAGCTGAACTGGCAGGTACCCAGGTCAGAGAGATTATATCACAGTCAACAACCGATGTCTCCACAGTTGACTCAGTTAAAACCTTGTACCAACCTGTGCAAGAAACCTGCAAGAAGTGTGGCTACAAACACAGAACCCCAGACTATTGCCCAGCCAACAACAAAACATGTGCAAAATGTCAAGGCCGAAATCATTTTGCCAAGGTATGCCGCTCGAAACAACCGAAATATCAAGCAGAAAGACCAACAAAGAAACAACCAAAAAAAGTGGACGGGGCCTGCATGAACTCTAGTGATGAAGATTCTGAAGAAGACTTTTGTGGTTCAGTCACCCATGAAGCACCGCCTGAAGTCACCCGATCACAAGCATGGATGCAAACAGCAACTATAGAAGACAGGATGCAAGACAATTTCAAACTTGATCCAGGAGCTGACATCAACATTCTTCCAGGGCCATTGTACTCTCAACCGAAAGAACTCGCTCCGCTAACATTGCGCTGGTCCCCGTCGCGGGTACAAAGCTGGAACGGCTCCCAGACTCAAGTAGAGGGAACAATAACCCCTAAAAATTAAAATTGGCAACCGTGCCTCAGAAGAAAAATTTCATGTTGCAGGTAATGAAAAATCAATTCCAATTATGTCTAGGGACACCTGTACCAAAAGTTAAGCGCTTATCTGTGAATGAAATTATTTCCGATGACACAAAAGACCCACAATCAACCTTAAATTCCCAACTGCTAGAAGAAAAGAAAGCTGTTATTACAGAATTCAAAGATGGATTTCAGGGCGTAGGTAGAATTAATAAAGAATATTCAATCAAACTTAAGCCAAACTCACTCCCCTCCTCATATCCACCCTACAGAGTACCATTAAAAGTGCGACCCAAACTAGAAGAAGAACCGAGTAGACTCCTGTCACTCGGAATAATTAGTAAAGTAGACAACCCGAATTCGTGGGTGAATCGGCTGGTTACCGTAAAAAAACCCAATGGAGATCTGAGAGTATGCTTAGACCCAGGAGACCTTAATGAAGCAATTGTTAAAGAATATATTGTTTAATACCCACTCTAGATGACTTTTCGTGTAAACTAAAGATGGCAGGGGGGCAGAAACGGACATTATGACACATTGCACTTTTTTTCCGAGGGACCTGAAAAAGAAAACACCACAATTCTTTCCCAG
The DNA here is from genome assembly GCF_918797505.1 of Bemisia tabaci. NCBI lineage: Eukaryota > Metazoa > Arthropoda > Insecta > Hemiptera > Aleyrodidae > Bemisia > Bemisia tabaci. The sequence continues at coordinate 77,120,158 of NC_092794.1, forward strand.
GGCCCTGAAAAATAAACTCCACTGTTTTTTAAAAAACAAACGTTGACACGTCTGTACCAGCAAGGAACATACAGGGTGTTAGAAAATTCCCCTCCCCTCCCTCTAACTTTTGACCTAATTAAGGTAGTGATTTGAAACTTGGAGAATGTTCCTAAGTCAAAGGGAACTACTTTTTGACCCCCCCAAAATTTTCGGGGGTAATGGACTCCAACTTTTTTTTTAAACGGGAGGACCCTCTTTAAGGTACCTCGTTCGAAAGAGCATAAAAAAAGAAAAATTTTCGCGCAAACTTGAAGTCAATATCTCAAACCGTTTCAAAAAGGCGTCCGGTTAAAGTTCAAGATGGCCGAAAATTGACACCTAGATTTTTTTGTCGATGGATTTGCATGAAACTCGGTACTGGGAGGTAGGTATTTCAACACAAGAAAAACGAATTGGAATTAGATTTTCAAAAAACCAAAATTGTCAAAATAGCAGCTGATTGAAGATCAAAATGGCCGAATTTTTTTTTCTTTTTCATAGAAATCTAATTTCAAATTGGTTAATCGCATGCCAAAATATCCCCAGGTTCCAAGTTCCAGGCAAATCCATAGGCACATAACCGAGATGCCAATTTTCGGCCATTTTGAACTTAAACCAGCCGCCATGTTGACAATTTTGGTTTTTTTGAAAATCTAACGTCAAATTCGTTTATCTGGTGTTATAATACCTCCCAATGAACCGAGTTTCAGGCAAATCAATCGACAAACAAGCGGTGCCAATTTTCGGTCATCTTGAACTTTAACCGGCCGCCGTTTTGAAACGGTTTGAGATATTCACTTCGAGTTTGCGCTAAAAATTTTCTTTCTTATACTCTTTCGAGCGAAGTACCACAAAGGGGGTCTTGCCATCTGAAAAAATAGTTGGGGTCCGTCCCCCCCCCCCTAGGGGGACCCCCGGAGATTTTAGGGGTGTCAAAAAGTAGGTCGCCAAGTTTCAAATCTGTACCTCGATTAGGTCAAAAGTTAGAGGGGGGAGGGGACTTTTCTAACACTCTGTACATCCCTTGCTGGTATAGACGTGTCAACGTTGGTTTATAAGAGTTTTTTTTTCAGGGCCCTGGGGAAAAATAGTGGTGTTTTCCTTTTTCAGGGCCCTCGGAAAAAAAAAAAAACGCATCGTGTCATAACGTCCGTTCCTGGCCCGTGCCTCCCCCTCCCCTGTCTTCCCCGCCTCCCCATGCCTCCCCCTCCCCCTCTCCTCCCAGTGGAAGTAGCCACTTTGGTTCTATATTCCTTGCTGGTATAGACGTGGCAACGTTGGTTTATAAAAAACAGTGGTGTTTTTTTTCAGGGCCCTCGGAAAAAAAAGTGCATCGTGTCGTAATGTCCGTTTCTGTCCTCTATAAATAGTATACCTACGCATTTTTGCACAAACCCAAGGACGCCGATGCTATACCTTTTGTTCAAACAAAAAAAAGAAAAAGAAAAAAAAAAGGACACCGATGTTGACAAAGAAATGAAGTCCCTATTTATTGACCTTCCTATACCCCCCCCCCCCCTACTCATCCTAAACTTCGACCTTTCAACTTGTTATCTTTATCTCTATATTAAGCAGCTACAAGCAAAATCTTGGAAGCACTATTTCTGACGAACTGCCGGACCGATAAGGATGATCTTTATGTATGTCATCTGTAGTAGATGTAGATAAGCAAAAAATTATGAAACCCCAAACTTTTAATGTTGTAGAGCTTTTAAAGCTCATGTCACTTAAGTCCAATGTTAATAGCGTGAGAGATATGTCGTTTCCGCTAGAAACGTCAAGGTGTAGGATTCTACCTGAGTGACTCGAATAAACAATAAAACAATGGAAAAGCTCGTGAAGGGCTCCTCATTTGAAGAGTTGAGGAACGCTGCATCGCTCAGGGTTCAAGGTCCAAGGTTCAAGGTATAAGGTATAAGGTTTAACTTAATTTTTCCTGCATTCTTCCGGCTTCGATTTGTGGCATTGGTCAATTTACTTGATTGCTGAATTTCTATTAATATTTACAGCAGATAAACGGCAGATACAAAGTGAGAAGGCAGGCGCTGTGTCGCGTCGGGACGGACCAAATATTATTAACTGTTAACGGTCGAAATCCGATTTTTTTTTTAAAATTAAGTATTTGAAAATAACATAATAAATGGAAATTTCTCCAGTAAGAGGACTATGAAATTATGTACATCCAGCTATTCTTCATCATCATTCCCTTTACAAATTTGAGTGTTACGTCAAAAATTTTGAAATCGATGCAGCTCCAACACAAAATGGTGTATTAAAATGGAAGAACATTTTTGCCTATACATATGCGTATAGGGCCCGCGAAGCGCCCTCCCGGGGGTTGGGTCGCGTAGCAGTCAGGGGGCAGGGCCCCCTAGTATACGCATACGTACGCACATACATACGAGGCGCACCTGAAAAGTAACGCATTCAAGCTCCTCCCAAAGGGGGGGCGGCAACTTTTCTTTTTTTGGGGGGGCCGGTGGCGATGAGCAAAGCCTCGTGAGCGTCGGAGCTCGAGCCTCGGGTATGGATGGCAGAGAAGCGAAGAGGGGCCGGAATGGGCTGGAAGGAGACGGTACGAGTAGTGCCGCACAGTGGTCCGGCCGGCGAGACCTCCGTTCACGCACATAAAAACGGCAAATATCTCGAAAACTGCACATGGGATCTCTTTCGGCCCGTGAGAGCTTTTGATTAGAATAACTATCTGAGTAACGTAGCAAAGTTTCATCAGATTTGAGCGGGGGAGGGATTTCTCATAAGGATGGTGCGGGGTTCTTTAGAAACATTTTTACTCATAGGTGTCTTAGAAAACAAACTTTTCAGCTGAGTTCTGCAAAATCGCAATTGGACACACGCTTATTCTTGAAGGATTACCCGCACACATTTTTGATGGATTAAATTACGCATAAAACAAGATTTTGGAACTGATCCCTTCGTCCCGCTGATAAATAATGATCATGTTTTTTTTCTGTGCGCAGCACGGATTTCCTGCTAGATACATAAATAAAATTTACCTTTCCAGATGGTGAGAAGACAATAGATGTCAAGCCTCCGGTTGAAACTTTTAATGTCGACAAAGGCGTCACAGTCTTGCGAGAAATATCCCATAAATGGATGCAATCTCCGCTTACGCTAGCCAAAAACGTAGAATGGGTGGGAGACCAAGCAGCGTCATTTACCGCGTCCTTGAAACAATTCATAAAAATATCAACGTTTATTATAGGGCTCCATAACCCCAGCCATACTGCTTCCCACAAAACTTTAAGTAAGAAGTAAGCAACTACCTACTTCAGTTGCAAATCCACGACGTGTGCAAGTGCTTCACTATCCGGAAGTTATCATTTCTATTCCACGGGTTTAGTTTCCCGGCTGAAAATGAGTGTAACTGTACGGCGATTGCCGTTCTGTCGGAATTATTCGAATTTACATTGGGCCATGTTAAAGTTGGTGCTAAAACTTTTGCTGTATTTGCAAAATGTTTGCCGAATTAGTGTATGGTTTTGCTCTTTTTACTAATTATTTTGCGAAACTCACTAAAATCAATCAATCCCTTAGGGAAGCTCAAGAAACTGATGCTAAAATTCAATATTATACTCACTGTAATAAGCGGTGCCGGACACGGGAGCTGTCAGCAATAGATTTCGGGTGCAGATTGCAAAACGACGGAGGTGGCGCGACTGCGGAGTGCACAGGAGTTAGGGCGCTCCGCGAGAATATATGAACAATACCTATATGAAGCGTGTGGCTCATTTTAGAACTTTGACTTTTAGAAGTTTTCTTGTCCGGACTGCGGGCCGAACGCTGCCTTTTTTTAACGGTATATTACAGAAAAGTGCAGGTAAAGGGGAATTGTGTCGATATAAGAGAAGGGGGAGTGGACTGATTAATCGGAATAACTGGTAAAACAGTGGTTGCCCATTTTTGAGAGTGATTCTTTTCGCTCTAAATGTTTTTACTAATGTCTTTACTTTTTTCTTTAGGCCTTTTCTCCACGGGCCGTTTCACGAGATTTGTCCCAGCGTTAAATTCCACTTACGAAGTTGAGAAAAATATTGAGTTAATCAATTTTTTTTTCCCAGTACCAAGTATGGTACTTGTACCCCTAGGACCCACTGAGAGGAGAGGAAGAAGTGAAACGAATTGTGCAATATTTTATTCATTACTCCATTGTTAATGTTTGTTTCGTTAAAATAATGTGTATAATTGTCAATTAAGTGCAATTAGTATTTTAATCCCGGTTAAATACTCGACTTTATCTAATTTATCTTCTCGCGCAAACTAGTCGCAGGACTGTATGAGCCCCGTCCCGTGGAGACGGTAACTGGGAAAAATCCCAGAAGTTTCATTCCTGCGATTCGAACTTGGGACAAATCCTATGAAAACGTCCCGTGGAGACAAGGCCTTACCTTTCTCCTCTTGTATTTCAATCCCCCTAAGTTGAGAAAATGACAATTCCATATCTACCAGCAATCCCCCCCCCCCCGATCACGTCATCCGGACACCCATCAAGGACGCCATAGACTCATCCGTTGATGACGTCATGGAGGCACCTGTCGATGACGTCGATGGAAACGAGTCTCGTTGATGACGTCATGGAGTCATCCTTGGATGACGTCTTGATAATGGCATTTTGAGGTCACATCCAGGATCCAGGGTACCAGTTGATGGTGACGTCACAACACAAACCATAATTCATGTATATACATTTATTGCTAATTAGTTTTTGATGAGTCAATATTTTCTAAATTTCTAATTTTTAATAAATTTTCCGCTTCATATATAAAACCTACTTTAGCATGTACAGCATCAACTTGTTTTGAATCCCCCGCCACCTCTTTTTAAAAGTCAGAGAGTTTTTAGAATCTTGTCCATCTGTATTACAGGTCGTCAATTTTTACAGCCCACAAGCTGTTCGTTAGTTCCTCAGATGTCCGATTCAATTTAGAGATTCAATTCTCCAATCCCGCGGCCAAAGTTTGTTTACATTATACGAGCGCCCTAACTCCTGTGCAATCCGCAGTCGCGCTACCCGTCGTTTCGCAATCTGCAGTGCACCCGAAATCTATTGCTGACAGCTTCCGTGTCCGGCACCGCTGTAATAAGAATATTAGGGACATCAAGGTTATTATTCGTGGCCTACACTCTACGTTAGATGAACAGGACATTCTTGCCGATCTACAGGCGAAGGGTTTCAAAGCTAAAAAAGCCGTATGTCTTTTGAAACGAGTACCAGTACCGGGTGCCGAACTAAAGGCTATCAAAAAAGCTCTTGAAGCGAAAAAAACTAATGTTCCTGCGGATGATGCCTCATCTTCGGCTCCAGTTGCTGGAAACTCGGATCAAAAAAACAGCAAACCAGTACCTCCTAATAACGATTTAAATGCAATGGATACTAATGTTACTGAACAGATTATTGATAATGAATACGTTCCTCTATTTACTCCAGATACAGAGTATATTAGTAAAACTAAACTTATTAAAATTCAAGTCCATCAGGTCGACTTTGACCATTCCGAAGACGTGGAAAAAATCTACAAAATTGTGGGCATTTGTTCAATGTCTGTCAAAGTAGAACCTATAAAAGTATCTTCATCGAAGATAATCCAGTGTCGTCGTTGCCAAAATGTTTGACATTCAAGTAACTACTGCGGTAAACAGGCCAGATGCGTCAAATGCACAGGCAAACATCTTTCGGCTGATTGTCCCTGGCCTCAACGCGTAATTAATCCCCGATGTGTGAACTGTGGAAAATGGGGACACCCTGCTAGCTATCGAGGCTGCCCCTTTGCCAAAGAGATGCAAAAAGATAGGCTCAAAGCTCTTAAAGGTAAAAATCTACAAAAATCCAGTATTAGGGGAAATTTCCCTGCCCTTCCTTAAAAATCTAATCAGAAAAACGTAAATACTCAAAATAATAAAAATTCCAAATTATCTAATCATAATAAAATCAAACCGAATGTCACATATGCAGAAGCAACGAGCCCCTCGTCATCCGGTGATAACCAGCAAACGGAATTGATAAGTCAACTATTACTCACAATTGATTCTCTTAGAAAACAGCTCAAAGAAATGAGTAAACGCCAAGAAAAATACGAGAAAGCTTTACATGGCCGTGTTATCGGCTCTACTTCCTTTCGAGCTTGAATCACTCTAATTCTAGAGAAAATATTTTAAATTTTGTTGCATAGAACGCCAACGGTCTAACCCCGGCTAAATTACTCGCATTTAGTGAAACCATGGCCCAATTAATAACGGACGTTGCCCTTTTTTCTGAGACCCACTTTACCAGAGAATCAAGGGGTTATGTGAAGGGATATCGTTTTTATAATGCAAGACACCCGTCTAACAATGCGCGGGGGGGGGGGGGGGGTGCCTCGATAGCAATCAGGGAGTCATTAAAACACTCCGTTATCAAAATTTTAGAAGAAGAGAGATTTCAGTCTGTAGTCATTCAGATTGAGTCATCTCTGGCACCTTTCAAAATTGGTGCCATCTACGCACCGCCCGGACAGCGTTGCAACGTTGCACATTATACCGAATTGCTAGAAGGGATGGGTCCCCGCTTTATTATAGGCGGTGACTGGAATTGTAAATCTGTTAGGTGGGGATCTAAACTCACGAACCCTAAAGGTAGACACTTGGAAACGGCAGTAAAGAACCGTATGCAAAAACGACGTTTTTCGCCCCCCACCCCCCCACTAAAACTTATTCAAACTTCGTCTATCAGTTACTAATACTGGAGCGCTTCTTTTCCCAAATTTTCAGACCCCCAAAAAATTTTGGGGGGCGCTAGGGGGGTGGAAGTCAAAACCTGTGAACCTCGATATCATTCGAACGAAGCAAGATATTGAGGCCCGGTTTGGACGAAAAATCGTCTAAAATTGCATACTTTAAGATTCTAGAAGTCAAAATCCCGATATCACATTTTTGACTGAACTTATGTGCTTTTTTCAGTTTTTGAGGAAAAACAATTTCTTTTAAACACACAAAACTGAAAAAGCACAATTTTGTATTTGAACCAAAACCAGTTTTTTTAAATTGTTTGTCTTTTTCCGCATCCAACGAGTGGTCATTCAAGCTGGGGAACCGAACGGTTCCGGAGTTATGATCGATTGAAGTTTCCGCTCAACGCGCGCCGACCGATTTTCGCGCGCAAAAAAGTCGGATTTGACTGTTATTAAATCAGATTGAATGTTCAAATTGAGCAAAATGCATTATTAGGGACTCTTGAGGGTCGCTGAGCTCTAGCTTGAAGAATGCTGAATTCAGAAATTATAGATACTTCCAAAAAATTCACGTTTTTAAAATTACAGCTCCGTACAGGACCACTGAGCGGCCGGTCGGCGCTCAGTGGGCCTCTAAAATAGCGATACGGAGCTGTAATTTTAAAAACGTGAATTTTTTGGAAGTATCTGTAATTTTTGAGCTCAGCGACCCTCAAGAGTCCCTAATAATGCATTTTGCTCAGTTTGAACATCAAATCTGATTTAATAACAGTCAAATCCGACTTTTTTGCGCGCGAAAATCGGTCGGCTCGCGTTGAGCGGAAACTTCAATCGATCATAACTCCGGAACCGTTCGGTTCCCCAGATTTTATGACCACTCGTTGGATGCGAAAAAAGACAAACAATTTAAAAAAAACTGGTTTTGGTTCAAATACAAAATTGTGCTTTTTCAGTTTAGTGTGTTTAAAAGGAATTGTTTTTCCTCAAAAACTGAAAAAAAGCACATAAGTTAAGTTAAAAATGTGATATCGGGATTTTGACCTCTAGAATCTTAAAGTATGCAATTTTAGACGATTTTTCGTCCAACCCGGGCCTCAATATCTTGTTTCGTTCGAAAGATATTGAGGTTCACAGGTTCTGACATCCACCCCCCCTAGCGCCCCTCTCCCCCAAAATTGTTTGGGGATCTGAAAATTTGGGAAAAGAAGCGCTCCAGTATTAGTAATTGATAGACGAAGTTTGAATAAGTTTTAGTGGGGGGGGGGGCGAAAAATAACGTTTTTGCATGCGGCTCTTTAATCGGCGGTGATTTCATCACCCCGGGCAATGCCACATTTTACCCAGCTGATGGAATCAAAGAGTCCGATGGTATCTACTTTTTTGTCTTTAGTAATCTCTCACTAAGTAACAAAACCGTCTGCGATGTTCTGAATAACAAAAAAGGCGTACGCCCTAAAGATCATGTCCCTGTTGTTTTGTCTATCTATGCTACACCTGTATTAACTAAAAGACCCCCGTGTCTTTTTTCCGCCCAAACGGACTGGGAAAAATTTCGCTCAACCTTAACAAACCGGATCGATAATTCTATCACCATTAACGATCAAAAATCCCTCGATTTTGAAGCTGAACGTCTAACTTCCCTTATACAAGAGGCTGCAAAAATTAGCACGCCAGTTGCACGTAATAATGGGAACTTTTACCCAAGATGTACTCTTCCGGCAGAAAGTCTTCGTTTAATTGATAGGAAAAAGGGGGCTGCACGACGCAAAAAATCTTCCTTGTTTCCCGCAGACAAAGTTCGTTACAACCAATTGAACAAAGCAGTAACAAAACGCATCAACGAATACAGGAACGCTCAGCGCGAAAAATTTATTCGTGATTTAAGTGCAAAAGAAATTAATGATCACTCTTTGTGGAAAGCAACTAAATCTCTGAAACGCCCTTTCCACACAAGCTTCCCTATTTTACAATCAAACGTCGAATGGGCTAACAACAGCCAAGAAAAAGCAAACACAATTGCTGCTCATTTGGAATCAGTGTTTCAACCAAACCCCTGTACTGACCCAGAACGAGAGAGAGAAATTTCGAACGAGGTAAATGATATTCAATTCCTCCCCGATGAAAAGATCAAAAAAATTAGCTTTGAGGACATTTTTAATGAAATCAAATATAAAACAAAAATCAAAAAGTGCCCTGGCTTTGACCTTATATCGGGTGTTGTGCTGAAACAACTTCCAGAAGCAGCAATTAAAAAATTAACAACTATTTTTAACGCTGTCTTAACCGTTGCCTACGAGAATGGAGAGGCCGTAACTATGATTCTGTGACGTCACACTAGTAGATGAAACTCGGCCGCGGTTTAACACGCGTTCTTATGGGAGAACGCTTGCCGCGCGATGATTTCTCTCCTATATCTTTTTCAGGGTTGATCTGACACAAAATTTCATAAGAACCTTTTCGAAAGAGGATGAAATTTCACTATGGAAAACTAACTAACCCATTTGTGACATTGTCTAAAAATCGAGGAAATGAAAGCGTAATGCCGAAAATCGTTACTCCACTCAGATTCAAACGGGCCGCTCGAGCAACTTCGGCCGATCGAGGGCCACTCTGATTGATCCACGCAGCACACGCAGCGACTGCCTCACTCATCGCAACAGACAAGGCAACATCCAAGAACACGACGTTACAAAATTTCTTCTCTTCCAAAGATTTCTCAATAAAAGCAGAGATGCGATGGAGTTGCTCTATTGTACTGTGTTGTGGTCGGAATCCAAATTGCTCGTTAGGGAGAAGTTTATAGCGATAACGCTCCTGGACTGGATGGATGCTCCACGCCGTCTTAAAAGAAGAAAACCCCACGAGTTGGCAACGGCTCGCTTTCGCCAGTATTAGGCTCGTGCCACTGGCCTACGATTTAGTCTTTGTCGACTGACAGGGTCACGCACTCTTAAATCAAAAACTCTCATGTTTTACATGAGAATTCACATAGCTATTCATTGTTAGTTTTTCCCACTTTTCTCTTTTTTTCTTTTAACATTCAAGTTCATTATTTTTAATTTTAATTTCTTACAATCTCTTCGTAACTTTCGTAAAATTCTTTCTTTCAATAGTTAGCTCTCACCTTGATGTCCCTATTTTCTTAACTTTAGTTTCAGTTACCTGATCTTTATCTCTTTTGTCATTTTATCCCCTCTCAATCTCAATATTGTAATTCTGTTATTAACTCTAAAAAGTTGTGTGTACGAGGGCTGTCCCAAAAGAAACCGGACTTTCGTCATAGAAGGCGAACCGAGCGTCGTAATGAAGTTTTCTGGGGCTTGTTTGAAAGCTGATAAGCTACTAAAGATGCTTGTTTTTACGGAATGCAAAAATTCGTCTTGGTAAGGGAACTACACGCTTTGGAATAAAGGAAAGTCAAACTCGAGTTGCGATTTTTGTCTTTATTTCAAGAAAAATTTAGATACAACTTTACAAAAAAACCCAGGTTTTAAGTTAAAAACTTCGTTGCTCTCTTCTTCAAATGCTTAAAAATAAGGAAATTAACATTTTAAGCAGCTTACCAAGTCATCACCTATCCCCTTCAAAATATTCGCCAGCTTTGTCGATGCATTTTTGCCACCGTTTCTTCAATTGGGAGAAACACTGTTGGAAATCCTCAGGTTTGAATGATCGCAATTCCTTCAAGGCGTTCTCTTGAATTTCCGGAATGGTTTGAAAACGTCGACCTTTCAAGGTAGATTTAAGTCGCGGAAATAAGAAAAAATCACGGGGAACCAGGGCAGGTGAATAAGGGGGATGAGGGAGGACACTCATGGCATTCTTTGCACACAATTCGCGAATTTGGAGGGATGCATGGGCAGGTGCATTATCGTGATGCAGAAACCAGGAATTCTCTCTCCAAAGCTCGGGCCTTTTTCTGCGGACATTTTCGCGTAATCGTCTCAGAACACCATTGTAATATTCGCCATTGACAGTTTCTCCTTTCGGTAAAAATTCATGATGGACAACTCCTCGAACCTGAGAATTTCCAACAGTGTTTCTCCCAATTGAAGAAACGGTGGCAAAAATGCATCGACAAAGCTGGCGAGTATTTTGAAGGGGATAGGTGATGACTTGGTAAGCTGCTTAAAATGTTAATTTCCTTATTTTTAAGCATTTGAAGAAGAGAGTAACGAAGTTTTTAACTTAAAACCTGGGTTTTTTGTAAAGTTGTATCTAAATTTTTCTTGAAATAAAGACAAAAATCGCAACTCGAGTTTGACTTTCCTTTATTCCAAAGCGTGTAGTTCCCTTACCAAGACGAATTTTTGCATTCCGTAAAAACAAGCATCTTCAGTAGCTTATTAGCTTTCAAACAAGCCCCAGAAAACTTCATTACGACGCTCGGTTCGCCTTCTATGACAAAAGTCCGGTTTCTTTTGGGACAGCCCTCGTATTATACTTTATTAGGTATAAGTTAAAGAAAAATTTTATAAAGACCTATCTGGTCTGAAAGTTTCAAGTGTAATTGCTATGTACATTTACATTGATAAAAAAAAAAAAAAAAAAAAAAAAAAAAAAAAAAAAAACTAAAATCAATCGCTACTTCAGCAATCTCGATATTGCGATTTTCACCACCTCATAAATTGCTGTTTTTACAAGATAAATGCGAATGTAGCGTCGTTTTTGCAATTATAATGGTTAAAAAAGCTATTTGTACAACTGAACTTTGCTGAATTAGGAAATTGTGTAAAATTGCTGATTTTGCAAAATTATTGTTAGGTAAGTTAGCAATCTCATTTTGCGATTTTCGCAATAGCAAAATACAACCATATGCGCGCGCTCCAGGAGACGTTTTTGGTACTAATGTTCTACCAATTTTATAAGAATCCGTCATTAAACACACACATTACGGACTCAGAGGCCTGCGATAATTTAAGAGATTTAATTTGGGGGCCCGGGCCCATTCATATCAAGCCCTGGCTGGCCTAGTGGTAAAGTACTGGACTTCGGATTTCAACTCCATCCCGAGGTGTTGAAACGGCTAAGACACGCCCGGCAACGCACTTGACACGGGCTCGCTCTGGGGGCGTAAAGAGCGAGAATATTTCGGGGGCGCCTAAAAGGCGAGGTCTCCACCAATCCGCGAATTTTAGGAGCCACGGATAGCTCACATGGTTGAATGATGACAAGACAACAATTGATTGATTAAATGAATGATTGATTGATTTAATAATCATAGACAGAATACACGAATCAAATTTCAGAACAACGAAACCGTTAAAACACAACTAAATCTTCTTCAAAATCTTCCAAACTTCTAAAAACTCTCCAAAACAACCGAAACTCAAAAATAGACAAAAACTACAGCTAGCACACCAGGACTTGACGGGGGCAATGGTCGGACGACTCTAATGTGCTGATCCTCTATTCCAGAGGTCTACGGAGGTTGATTCGACACCGCCGAAAAACACTTTGAGGACTCAGGGATGGAATTTTACGTGCACCTGGACATCACACGGAATCGCGACATTTCTCATCCCGGCAAACATGAGCGACTCACTTTAGAAATTTTCCTGAAAACGCACGTCACCGTGCACTGCCGCCTCCTACGTCCCGCGCGTCCTACCCCTTTACGCCAATAGCATCTCACGAAAAGTGCTGATCAATCTAGGGCTGGCCGCGGTTCACACGGGAAACAAGAGCAAAATCTAACCTATGACGTCACAAGATTTCCTCCTCGCTGAGCCGCTGTCCGGCGTGCGATTCGCGCTATTCTCCCAGTACAAGGAGAACATGAATAATTTTTAAGTTTAGGCAAAGACATAAAGACGGAGGGCTAAAAGCAAAAAATGAAGCTTCTTTTCAACCACCTCTACGATTGGCTAGAGGATTGGCGGCGAAATCGGGACAAGTTTGAAATTCTTTAGGGCGGGAACTAAATAAAATTGCGGAAGCAAAGGATTCTAGGTTGATTTTTGCCCAAATTCACTTATACCCACTCATATTTTTTTAACTTTCGGTTAGTTTTGGTCCGTCGTCGACCGATTAATTTCATTTGGGAGTAGCAGTCATCTAGAACTGTAACGGCCTGTTTGAACCTGCTGAACCACCATGAACAGAAGAAAAAATAACTTTATCTGAGATTACTGCCTATTACCGGGCAAAAGTAGGTGTATTATATTAGGACGCAGTCCCAACTTTCTTAATACATTCGTTTTAGGCATTTAAAATACGATTCGAAGAAGAAATGTGGAAAAATCAAGAGGACAAGTTCAAATCAAATTTCCGTTTGCCGCCATGGATTCCCGCGCTTATTTACACACTCACACAAGCACCCAGCGCCAAACCAGGCTTCACTTTTTCCCCATGCTTTTAGATACGAGCACTCCGTCTTTATGTCTTTGAGTTTAGGGCTCAATTTTCGTTTCAGTGTGGGTTCTAATCCCGACTAGGACTAGGTTCTTAAGGTAAGTAATAACTCTTTGATCCTCCTCCTATAGAGAAAATACAGACGGTGCCCTAGTGGAAATGAACCTCATGCGGCGGGAGGTCTGCAAGTGGTTAACCATCCGCGGCGGGGACTAACCAAAGACATAAAGACGGAGCACTAAAAGCAAAAAATGAAGCTTCTAGAGCTTCTTTTCAATCACCTCTACTATTGGCTAGAGGATTGGCGGCGAAATCGGGACAAGTTTGAATTCAAATGTAGGGCGGGAACTAATAAATAAAATTGCGGAAACAAAGTATTTTAGGTTGATTTTTGCCCAAATTCAGGTACACACTTATATTTTTTTAACTTTAGGTTAGTTTCAGTCCGTCGTCGACCGATTAATTTCATTTGGGAGTAACGTTGATCTAGAACTGTAACGGCCTGTTTGAACCTGCAGAACCACCATGAGCAGAAGAAAAAGTAACTTTATCTGAGATTACTGCCTGTTACCGAGCAAAAGTAGGTGTATTATATTAGGACGCAGACCGAACTTTCTTAGTATATTCGTTTTAGGAATTTAAAATACGTTTCAAAGAAGAAATGTGCAAAAATCAAGAGGACAAGTTCAAATCAAATTTCCGTTTGCCGCCATGGATTCCCGCGCTCATTTACACACTCACACAAGCGCGCAGCGCCGAACCTAGCTTCACTTTTTCCCCGTGCTTTTAGATACGAGCGCTCCGTCTTTATGTCTTTGGGACTAACCTCCTGCAACCATAGAGTACATAGAGTCGTAATGTAATTGGGAGAGCTGGCGCCACTTTTAAGCATTTTCCATGTCCCGAATTCCGAGACTCCTGTGTGACGCCGGGTCACTTTTTCGATACATAATCAATTGTTTGCGATACACGGGTACCCGGCCATCCGATGACAACAACAACAACAACAACAACGGAGATAGGAATTACCACGTATTCCACACCGCCATTTTGGATCGAAAATGTATCGAAAAAGCGACCCGAACTCGGCACACACCGGGCTCGGAATTCGTCGAGCAGAACATGGCGCCAGCTCTCCCATTTACATCACGACTCTATGTACTCTATGCCTGCAACCTCCTGCTAACCTCAAGCAACCTCCCGTCGCATGGGGTGGACACCCTGTTCCAGGAAAAAACCCAGCAACCTCCCGCAGACCTCTCGCAAGCCTTAATCACCTCAAGCAAGGGCCTGCAACCCCATGCAGCTCACTAAGGCTTGCGAGAGGTCTACGGGAAGTTCGCGGGAGGTTACTCGGTTTTCTCCTGGAACAGAGTGTCCACCCCATGCGACGGGACGTTGCTTGAGGTTAGCAGGAGGTTGCAGGAGGTTAGTCCCCGCCGCGGATGGCTAACCACCTGCAGACCTCCCGCCGCATGAGGTTCACTTCTACTAGGGATGTTGGCAAGGCAGCAGTCTTAAAGATTTGCTGTGACGAAGAAAAGTACACGGACTGGCGCGCTGTTCAAAAAAGAGTACATTTTATGATGGAACCTGTATAAAGACCTACATCATCACTCAGACTAACATGGAGAGTCATTTAATTGAACATTAGTTACCATGACTTTCCAATTTCTGCTTTTTTGACGCACAGAACGTAATTTAACATGGTTATGCCTTCAAAACGGGACGAGTCGAGATAAAAGTTGTTATTATATTAAATATATATTTTTAACTTGCACATTATTTTCAGTTACAGTCGAACATTGATAGAAAAACATATTGAAACATAAAAAGTCAATAGTGACGAGTTTTTAGAGTCAAAATAAGTGGAAACCTCACAACCTTTCTCGCTCTTTTTTATATTTCAAAGAGATCTCTGTTTTTCCGCGATCCTATTGACCAATCAGAAGAGCAGCTTCATTTTTAGCTGTGACGTAGAAAAGAACATTTCTTCCCTTGCCACCGACTTCTGTATTTTCTCTATGTCCTCCTCCTGGTCCACTAAAGCAGATACACATGCGCAACAACATTAGTACACCAAAAACGTCTCCCAGAGCGCGCGCACACGGCTGTATTTTGCTATTTAAAAAATCGCAAAATGAGATTGCTAACTTATCAATATTTTTGCAAAACCAGCAATATCATTCGGCGATTTTTGCATAGCTAGTATGAGGGTGTACTAGCAATTTTATATTGCGAAAATGACATTTTTTTATTTTGCTTTTCCAGCAAAAAATTGTTTTGCTGTTTTACTACCCACATTGCAAGTCCGTTTTTAGCACTATGAATTTCTATTTTACCCACCCTCGTGGGTATTACAGCAATATGTTTTTTTCCGTGAGAGCCCTTTGCACAAAGTTGAATGTGGGGGTCATCAGTGCATTACTCATCGATGAAGGTTTTTGCAACACATTGCACGATCATTGATGAATGATGCACTCCCACTTTCAGCAACACACTCGCAACGTGTGCAAAGGGCATAGGTACCTACGCGTCTTGAGCTCACAATAAAATCTCGCTATGTGATCATCAATCCGAGTCCGTCTTTTCTTTCAGTCCACCAAATACATCATTGGGGCGGGCAATTCAAACACAAGAGTAAAAATTAAAGAAAAATTGTCTCATAATTTTGAATGTTGATAGAATGATATTACCATGCTGCAACACAACTTTGAGAGTGGCTCGGTCATATTCTCAGCCCAAATACATAAGTTCCAGTCGGCGCCATGGGTGATAAAAATAAGAGGACAAAACGGCGAGTGATGGATTCCGTAGATTGGTCCGATGTGCCCTTGGATCACGCTCATATATTGGTCTCGATTTGTTATGGAGCACTGTAATAGAATGTTATCAAAATGGTAACAAACAAAGTTGTTACGGAAGGGCTTCAGGTACCTAGGAATTTATACCTTATTGTCTTTTTTCTTCAGTCTTTTATTTTCTTTTCAACGAAAGGAGGATTGCTATATATTCACGAGCAAAGATGCGAAAGGGACTGAGCAAGCAATATTAGGGGTATTAGGACCAGCGATAAGAATGCGGTATGAATGCGTTATAAGGAGTGCGGGAAGTGTAAACAAATAGCATGCAGGTAGGTACAATATAGGCCAGGGTGGTTCTTATTTTTCGAATTTTCGAAAATCAAATGTCTGACACTCCCCCCTCCCCCCCCATAAAGTTGTCTCTTGGTGTGAAAAAAACGTACAAAAAATTTCAGCCGGATCGGATCATCCTAAATAAGTGGTGCCGCCGGGCCCGACAAGTACCTAGTCTCCAAGCGGGAACTTCAAAGGGACAATCGCGTTTTTCCGTCATTTGGCGAATTTTTCCCCCTTTTAAAATGTAGCTGTGGCTTTGACATTTTTTGAAATAATACACTTTTAAAGGAGCTTTACACGAAGTATAACACTTTTTACCTTCCCACTTTAAAAATGCCCATTTCTACCCCTCATAGTAGTCACATCGTGTGATTTCGCCGATTTTTCCTAACGTTCTCCCTGCACGGTGTGCCTTTTTTCTACCTTTAAAATGTCGCTACGGCTTTGAAACTTTTTGAGGTAACACATTTCTTAGGGTACTCTACAAGAAAATTAGCCCACTTTACCTTATCATTTTTAAAATACCCTTTTCAACCCCACAAAGTAGCCACATCGTGCGATTTTGCCGATTTTTCCTAACATTCTCCCCGCACGGTTTGCCTGAACGACTTTTAAATTTTATGACAAATCATAAGCAATTACGCTTCAGATTTATGAAGTAGAGTGTCTACCGAATTACCTATTTAAGCCGATAAGAAAAACATTCTGTCGAGCTCCTGGAAAAGAAAGTCGATTTAAAGGTATTTTAGAGCTAAAATGGGCAACTTACCGATGGTAGGGGAAATGTGGCTGAGTTGGGACGGGTTTAAGTAGGGACAGTTTACTTTTTTCATATGACAGTTGGTAGCAGGACGTCGATTTTTGGTGTGGTGGTACCCCTGAGACATCCAAGTAAACAGACCTTGAAACGGGAGCGACTGGCCGTGTTTTGCACTTTTCGGGTGAGATTGTTTTTTACTTTTTTTTTTTTTTTTTGGAGCCTAAAAGCTCGTATTTTTTTTAGAAAATGACGTGTGGTTCTCAGGAATTTAAACATTTTGCTGATATTTTTGTACCAATGTTGAGGGCAGATCTTCTGTCATTAGTTCCCTTTGCGTTTTCTTCCATATTCCTAACCTCAAATTCTCACCATCAATATTTACGCGGAAGGACCTTCTAGTCTGAGTTGGGACAGTGCACTGGTGGAAGAAATGGGACGGCCCAACTCATAGTATGTAGGTTCTCTTCCAAAGTGTATTGAAGTTTAGTCGCTGTATGCCAATTTGATGGTACCTACTTAACAAAAATTTAGAATTAGGTATTTGTTCTCAAAAATTAAATTTTTACGTACTGATTTATTACTTTGTCACTACAACTGTCTCATTTTGACTATTAAAATAATTTTTCTACCTATTAAAATAACTTTTTTACATTTTAGGTAAAGCACTATTGTTTGTATATGCTGGTAAGTGCCTAAGTTCACATTGAAGTTTAATTTGTTCTTAAATTTGACGATTTGTCTACCCTGTCCCAACTCTCCCAGGGGGTGTCTGAGTTGGGACACTTTTAAATTTTCTCTATTTAATTTGTAGGAAAGCTCCTATTCGTTCAATTGAGACCAAACCTCGCAGTAAGAAGCATAATAGTCCTGTCAATCTGGCATTTTATTTTGCGAATCTGAGGAGAAAAAAGTAAGACGGATTCCTATGTAATTTTGGTCGCTGAATCCGAATCTGATGTTTGCCAACAAAATTTTGCCCGGAAATGGCCGCCATCTAGAAATATGGCGGAAAATCACGTTTTTTCCCCCCCAAATCCCCCAAAATCTCACTTATTTTGGGGTTTTCGACAAAATAAGATATCTTCATTTTAAAAGAACATAAAATTTCCTATCATACGGCTTTTAGATTTTTGAAATCTAACAATTAGGGTAAAAGTTATGGGCGATCGCGTTAGGGGTTGTTTTACGGGTTTATAAGGTTTTCGTAAAATTTGCTGCGTAAAAACGCTGTAACGCCGTTGGAAGGGAAACGAAAATTCCGACAATGGTTTCCATATGTCCTCCTCGGTACCAGTGACCCTCCGCCATGAAAACATCTCCCACCCCCGCCCCTCCCCCCGAGCCTCATTCAATGTGCACTTTTTTCAATTTAATCACACTAATTACAGATGTCGAAAATGTATGCAAAACCCTCATGGACCACTTGGTTTTCCAACTCCCATCACCCCCACTTAACTCCGTTATTACCCCCCCCCCCCACCTACCCCTCCCCCTCAACCCCCTCCCCGCACCTCCAACCCTCCACCCCTCCACCCCACCACCCCACCACCCCAAACCCTTATTAGCCATATAAGAGCCACCAAACCGATTCTGAAAGCAAGAATTTTTTTTTTTTTTAGGCGGGGAAAATCTTTTAAATACTTCATCTTAGGCAGCTAGGATCCCAAGATGAGTATGTGGGATTGCCACCGGGATTGCCACCCACTAAAAACCCCTCCGCTTTGGGTGAGCGAATAAAAAAAAAAAAAAGCACTGAATGAATGATGTCTTGAATCCCTGGTAAAAATTGGCAGTAGGATCTGTGTTCCAAAATACTATAGACCTACAGACGGCTGAAAGTTTTCCTATAGCTTTTGTAGCCGACTATGCAATTTCTTATAGCCTTTTATAGCCCGTGGCAAAAAAGCTATACAGCCAAGCGATATACTGAATAGCCCGGTGATATACTGTATCCCACATAGCACAGAATCTTATGTCAATACTGATACATATTGTTGGGTGTTGACATGATATCACCAACACTAATGCAGTATGATATTAAGATTGTCGGTTAAACGGTATACCGCGTCAGCATGAATATAACACTGATACCTTCAATATATCAAACAACAGTATTGAGTCAATGCTGACGAGGTAAAAAAAAAATAATACGAAAAGATATTAACACGAAAAAATGAAAAAAAATATAGGAAGAAAAAGAAGCCTAAGAAAACACGGTGTTAATCAAAGTTATGATGAAAGTCGAGCCGCGCACTGATGCTATGCATGCTATAACAGCCTTAACAGGCGTGATTTTAACCCGAAACACCATCAGCTCCCTGTGGCTCAATGGCAGAGTACTGGGCTAGGAATTCCGCGGTTTGGGTTCAAATCCACCCGAGGGCGTCCGGGTATTTTACGCTACTAAACGTCGCAGGACATCAAGTAAGTGGTTTATAATATTCAATACTTGTATACTTGTGTAATTCATGTTTGAAATGTAATACATGTGTAGTACTATGAAAATGACGGTCATCGTCTGAACTTTCATATCTACTTGACAGAGTGCGCTGAGTGTAAAGACGTGTCAGTGTCAAGGTAGTAATGCATACATATTGTCGGTGTCCTGCAGTGTTCTGATGACCTTGTCATAACCCTGATTTCCATATGACATCAACCTTTTCGGCCAATACTGTAACAATATTCTGACAGCTCCAAATCAGTAACTAATAAATACTGGCATAGTCTTGATATATTATTAAATCAGGATACATCAGCATTATATAAATACTGACACTACTGACGTGTCAGTACTATTGTAGTATTACATCAATATTCTATGCTACGTGGGATAGCCCGGCGATAGGAACCAAAGCCCGGCTGCATAATTTTTTTTCGCTTCGTGTAGCCCGGCTGTGTGATTTTCTTTCCTCTCTACAGCCAGTTATATAATTTTCTATCGCCTTCTATATCCGGCTATAAGAATTCCTAAGGTATTTTGAATAACGCAGCTCCTATTGATAATTTTTACCAGGGATAGCTTTTTCTCTAGAACATTTTCCATAAATCCGCTCTGACTCGGTAAATTCGGTATTTTAATCAAATGTCCATGAATCCACAACAAATCCAGCGTTAAGATTTCATAACGATCAGGCAATCTATACTATAAGCTCCGAGACCTCCTAATTTTGCGAAACTGGTAACGCTTAGTTCCAGCGTTCTACCGGGCCGATTTTCATGATTTTTGCGGCTATCGACGGGCAATTGTCTCTAGATAAGCCAACTCTTTTCAGATTTTCAAAATATGGCCCAGGTTTTTTTATATTACGTGGTAGAGTTGCGAATTCTCCCATTTAAACAATGTAAATTTATACTTTTTGTCATAGTTCGTTTGAGCGTTCTACCGGGCCGATTTCCATGATTTTTGCGTGAATCGACAGGTAATAGGCCCTAGATGAGCCCGCTGTAATCAGATTTTGGAAAAAGGACCCAGGTTTTTTTAAAATCACGTTATAAAAGTGAGTGAGTTTACAGAATGCTCCGGTACTGCTACCGCTATGCGCGGGAGGATGCGCAGTGGTCGAGGAGGTTGCGCAGTAGCTGTGTAGCTTGCGCATCAGCTCAACACTTATCTACACAAGATTCGCACAGAATATTTCTCGTTGAGCGGTGGCCGAGTCGTCTAAGATGTCGAATGTGTCGACTTTGATTTCGGAGTGGGTCCGATCCCCGACTCTAGAAAAAATTGATTATTTCCTGACCATCATTATTCATTGTTTTACTGCAATAATTCATCAAGCAGTCATTCCAAAACGCGTCCTTTTAATTTTAAAGTAATTTTAAGTAAAGTTCAAAATCAAAGTATACCTCATATCGTAATTTTTTAGGGGAAAAATAAAACTAACACTGATAGAAGGGTAAAAATAGGGCCGCGTAGCGGCCCATTGATGGCGCGGAGCGCCTTCAGGGGGTTGGGCCGCGTAGCGGCCAGGGGGCGTAGCCCCCTAGTTTATTAATAGTCTGCAAATCAAGAATTCTGATGTCTTTTCATTCCATCGTGGCGTTTCTTTTCAAAACTTTCAACGGGTGTTACTCCAGAGGCCCGAGCTATTTTACCGGCAGATTTTGAGATAAATTAAGAGGTATTACTTGATCAGGGTGAACTGATGATTGTGGTGTGATACACATTACGCCGCCCATAGCATGGAAGGGGTTCATTCCATCAAGCATCTGACTATTAAAATCCGCATTATCGAATATGAACTGAAAGAAAGCGTCGAAATTGATCTTTGAGGGTCCACGCAGAATAGCTGCGATTTTATATTTCAAAATTTCATGGCACGGTGCAACGTAGGCGAGAGAATTCAATACAGCAATCAATTTTTTCGATCCGAATTTTTTGCACACATACGCTGAAACTCTGATTTGGATCGGCGAATAATATGACCGAGGTCTGACTGCTGGAATTGCAGTGTGAGAAATCGCGTTGACTTATTTTTGGAACTTCGGTTTACTCTTAACTTTTTTGTTATTTAGAATAATAGTATCAAGTAGGAGCTTTAGAGCTTCTGGAATGTCTGATTCTGCGCTCTAAAAAAACATAACAAAACTAAATCAATCAGTGATATCTTTTCACGGTTTTGGTGATTAGATTCTCAACGAAGCTTGGTAAAAACAGGTTTTAAGTAATGAAAACGCTGAAAGCTACGTATCGTGGAAACTGCTGCAAAAATAATTCTCGAGGATATCAAAGTGAAGGTTTACGACACAGACAACTATCCTGCATCTGATGGTTTTTTTAAGAGCGCAGCTGCAGACATTCCAGATTCTCTGAAGCTCCTACTTCATACTATTATTCTAAATAACAAAAAAGTTAAGAGCAAACAAAAGTTTAAAAAAAAGTCCTGTCCGGTAAATCCCATTTTGGCGATGAACGCCAGGAATTTATTTATCAAAACAATATTAGTTTTCTAAGTTAAAAAGCCGTAGCGGAAAATGTACCAAACTCAAATTGTCAAAGAACATCTGTTAGAATTTATTAGGAAATAAGTATATTCTACCTGATAAGTACTGAGTGATAAACTATCCTTACTCTATCATTTTGAACTAACCCACTGCAGTTTAAATTTACCATAATATAGAGCAATATCAATTTAATCGACCGAAATGTCACTATGAACAGCAGTACTGTTGCCATATTTGAACAGCTGAGATGAGATGCGGTCCGCCATTTTTCCATTGATGTCATTTATAAATTCAG
Source organism: Bemisia tabaci (assembly GCF_918797505.1). NCBI lineage: Eukaryota > Metazoa > Arthropoda > Insecta > Hemiptera > Aleyrodidae > Bemisia > Bemisia tabaci. The sequence continues at coordinate 77,142,397 of NC_092794.1, forward strand.
CGCGCTGAGAGCCGGAGTCCAAGATCCATCCATATAGGTCAGTCATTCCCGAAACCCAAATGAGAATCTTCTGCGCATGACGTCAGCATTACTGCCGCGAAAACCAGAAATATCGGAAACAATGCTTTTCTTATGGGAGAGAACAAATTTTTCTCAATGAATCATTTAAATTTCTTACTTTTAAATTCTTTGAAGCTTTCTGAGTGTCGAAAGGAACGTTTAGAAATTAGCGTCAAGGGTTCCAATTCAGCTGAATTTGCGTTTTTATATTTTTAAATGATTTTTGAAGTCAGCGATGTAACAAGCCATCTAGTGGTATAGATTCGCGTGTAAAAATGGCTGATGCAGAGTAAACTGTAAAAATGAAAGAACACAAATTCGGCAAAATCGAAACCCTGAATGCTAATGTCTAAACGTTCTTTTCGACACACAGAAAGTTTCAAAGGATTTAAAAGTAAGAAATTTAAATGATTCATTAAGAAAAATTTGCTCTCTCCCATAAGAAAAGCATTGTTTCCGACTTTTCTGGTTTTCGCGGCAGTAATGCTGACGTCACGAGCCAATGGAAAGGGGCTTACCCCGAGCGGGGAAATCTGCGCAATGACTGACCTATATGGATGGATCTTGCCGGAGTCTGTGCGCGAGGTGCTATTGATCCATACAAATCCATGTGAATTCACGCGTAATTTGCCCAAATTTGTGTTCAAATCGTCTCTAAGGCCACCGTCTTCTGTTTGAATCCATCTAGTTTGACCTGCCACGTATATTTTCTGGGATTTCTTAGTAACTCATATCGAACAGTTTTTGGAGGTTAGGAGTTGCTGCAATGAATCTGGCTAGCGGAATGAGTGAATCATGAAAACTTGAAGTGTTATGCCGGCCTCGGCAAAATTTTCGCGTTAAAAAGAGAATATCGGTGCTGTGTAAAGTCATTTTGAAAGCGTTAAGATGCGTACATCTATTCGTGTAAAGATTTTCAAAGATCAAAATACTCAGATGAAGGGTCAAATATGCGTGGAATTATTGTTCAACTGTACAGTTTTAATTAAAATTTGAGTTTTTGCCCCATCGTGAATTTTGTGGCGATTGGATTTTCGTGCAGTGTCTTTTTGCAGATACATTTTGAGCTACCTATCAAGTTATTATAAATTGAACTTTTTGTGAATCTGATCTAGTTTGTAAATTATACTTTGACAGGAATAACACGTATCGTTTCGGTATCATTTACTTGAAATCAGTGAAGCAGTTATCTACTATTTCTCGTTGAAATTTTCTTCGATTGCCATTGATTGCGAGTAACGGAATTTCGAATCAAAATGTACCTAAGTAAAATATCCACTATTTTCAAATGAAATTATAGGGAAATAGTCAGGGGGCATACGTAATCCCGTGTGCAGGTTCGTGAAAGCATATTGTGTGATACATCAATCTCTTCGTTTTGATGTCTAGAAAAAGAAAATCGATGATGGCCATCTCAAATTTCATAAAAACCCCCCCAAATTCAAGATGGCGGCCAAAATGACGGTTTTGGGGTAAAAAAATTTATAGTTTGCAAATACGTCGTGTCGGGTGTCGATTCTGATGTATTTTTGATCGTAGAATCCGAATTTTTAGTCAAAAGTTAGCCCAAAGATCATTTACAGGCCAAAATTCAAGATGGTGTCCAAAAATACCTCTTACGGGTACTAATTTGTCTATTCGGGTCTACATGCATTGTGAGATATCAATTATTAGGTTTTCAGGGTCGTAGAGTCCGAAAATGAGGTCCATTTTCCGCAGCGGCTCTCGAGAAGCCCTAAAATCAAAGATGGCGCCCAAAATGGCCACCGGTCTCGTGGATGAAACTGCCATTTAGGGCAGCTGTAACAAACAATACGTTCAAAATTAAGTTTCTTGGGTCAAGAAGTTCGAATAGGAGATCAGATGTTTACTCCTACAAAAAATTGAGCCTCCGAATCGAAAATGGCTGTCGACATTGTTGCCAGTTAGAGGCGCAGACCGGTAAATGACTGATATTAAGGGATTGGCCAAAGGAGAGGTTTCGATAAGGGCCGTTGTTGGGCCCATACCCTCAAATTCTTCAATTCTACGATTGTTTGCTCATTTAAAGTCTAAAGTTTGCGGGATGTATCATGATTTTGTCATTTTCGGTCTATTTAGGGGTCTAAAACTGGCCTAAACATGAGACTGAAGGCCGTTTTTGGCGAAAAATGCTGGTTTTTTGACATTCGCCGTGACGCTGTTTCATAAAGATCCCATCATCGAAGGAGAATATTGTCCTTCAAGTACGTTCATTGAGGATGCAAGATAGTCACTTTGGCCAATTTTCGTTGACGGCAAACCTTGCGCTCGGAGTTAAAACGATCTTCTTAGAATTTTCTTGTTTTTCATCACTATTTAAAATGACATAAAAAGGACGACTCATCTTAAACCAGAAATAGATTCCTTGGGCCTTGGCGGAAAATGTACGCAGCTGGTCATAACCTTCCTCCAAAAATTTAATGGATTAAAGCCTCCCCCGCCAAAAAAAAAGAAAAACTTGTGTTGCCATATTTTATTGCCTAACATCACAGAAAACCGCGTAATTATTTCAGTAATTGGAAGCTGTCTTCATAGAGCACATTCAGCAAAGTTCAAAACCCTTGATTTTTCATACGTTGCGATCACATGATTATTGATTTTATAAATGCAATTATCCTTCATTATTTTGTTTATTACATGTATGTATCTATAGAAACTCCCATCGTGGCGCGGCATTTCATCGGTAAAAATCGAGAAAAATGCAACATTAACCGAAAATGAGAATTCTACTATCATCGCTCAGAGAATTTTAGCCTTATCCAAAACTAAAAATTCATTCCATGAAAAAGTGTAATATTAGTTCAAAGGCAAAACGGCATAGAGCATGGTCATATCCGGGTGGTATTACCTGTTCAAAGTGGGCGATAGAGTCGTCGACTGCTAAGCTCATATTGCATCTCTCATTTGGTGCCTCACTCATTACAGACATAAGTCTGAGCCAGAAAAACTAAGCGTTTGCTAGATTAACATGCATGCGTCATTTCTCCAAAATTATGAAATGGCAGCTCCAAACAAGATGTCTGATGCAGGAGACAGGAAACCTTATGAAGAAGCAACTGATGAGGAAGCGGTGAGGTGGCTGGGCATATAAGTAAGGGAAACCAGGGTTTCAAATTATTTTTAGGAAGCAGAATTCTGATCGATCGCAGGCAATAAGAAAAGTTGGGGGCGAGATTGACAGGGTGGTGAAAAATCAGCATTAAGAACTCGTGATTCTGACACATGGCTTACTTTTTTTTCGGATCTCAGATCACGGTCAATGATTCGAAGTTGCACCTTCGTGCGTGAATATCGTGTACAAAATTCGTAAAATAATAGGTCACCTACAAGCCCAAAATTTTAAGGCAATTATTACTAAAACAAAATATAATCTACCTGTATCTCTGAAAACTGTAATTTGAGTCTTACATATTTATTTCAAAATGCGCATATTCCGAGAAAGTGGCTGAAATCCTCGGCCAACTCGGATTTTTCTCGATTTTTACCGATGATACGTAGGAATGCCGCGCCACGATGAGAGTCTCTATAGACACATACTGTAATAAACAAAATAATGATAGATAATGGAGATGTTGCATGTGTGAGGAATTTGCGAATTGACTGTTGATTCTTACGTAAAAATTCGCGAGAAACACGATGTTGCCACTGGTTTTCTCTGAAATCAACTCCCAAGCCAAAAAAAAATCTCAAGTTGAGGCCGAAGTGGAGGGGATATCCCAAGCTATCCTGAGAGTCCACCTCTTAATCAAGACAAACTCTCTATGCAAAGATAGGGTGCAGGTACATTGACAGGTCTGCCACTTTATATGGGGAGTCCACGACTGAAAACACAGCATCCATTTTGGCCTCAACTTGGGAGCTTTTTTTGAGCTTGGAAGTTGATTTCAGAGAAAGCAATTGCCACCATCGTGTTTCTTGCAAAATTTTACATTAGAATCAATTGTCAAATCGCAAATTCCTCAAACATGCAACATCTCCATTGCATTTGTATAATCAATAATCATGTGATCGTAACGTATGAAAAATCAAGGGTTTTGGTATTTGCTGAATGTGCTTTACGAAGACAGCCTCCAAATACTGAAATAATGGGCCTGTTGCAAACTTTTGCTAGAGCAAAACTAAGAGTTGTTTCCTGCAGATAATGCCCCAAAAATCACGATGAGCGCATCGGCAAAGTCTGAAATGCACTCATAACTTCACAATCTGCGTAAGATATTTGCGGTTTTTTGAGCTTCCCGCTTCGGAAACGATACTACGGTACAGGTGAACATTTTGTTAGAGGAGTCGTTCCATTGGCGACAATACTCATCATGGCCGACGCCAGTCCGCCAAAACACGTGTGATGGGACGAGATAACACCTGAACAGGATTAAACCATAACAATCGGCGTGTTTACGTTCATATTTTCCTCGCCCGCCTTAATTGACCTTGAACTCTCCTCGAATTACGTGAGGAACTGCGCAAGCGTCGGCCATGATGATTATTGCCGACGATGGAGCGACTCCTCTAACAAATAGTTCACCTGTGCAGTAGTATCGTTTTTGAAGCGGGAAGCTCAAAATAACGCAAATTTCTTACGCAGATTGTGAATTTATGAGTGCATTTCAGACTTTGCCGATGCGCTCATCGTGATTTTTGAGGCATTATCTATAGGAAACAACTCTTCATTCTGCTCTAGCAAAAGTTTGCAACAGGCCCATTACGCGGTTTTCTGTAATGTTAGGCAATAAAATATGGCAACACAAGTTTTTCTTTTTTTTTGGCGGGGGAGGCTTTAATCCATTAAATTTTTGGATCAAGGTTATGACCAGCTGCGTACATTTTCCGCCAAGGAATCTATTTCTGGTTTAAGATGAGTCGTCCTTTTTATGCCATTTTAAATAATGATGAAAAACAAGAAAATTCTAAGAAGATCGTTTTAACTCCGAGCGCAAGGTTTGCCATCAACGAAAATGGAGATGTTGCATGTGTGAGGGATTTGCGATTTGACCATTGATTCTTATGTAAAAGTTCGCGAGAAACACGATGGTGCCACTGGTTTTCTCTGAAATCTACTCCCAAGCTCAAAAAATGCTCTCAAAGTGAGGCCAAAATGGAGGGAATATCCCACCCTACCCTGAGAGTCCACCTCTACATCAAAACAAACTCTCCATGCAAAGATAGGGAGCAAATACATTGGCGGGGTTGCCACTTTATTTGGCGATTCCAAAACTGAAAACATGGCATCACTGCTAATGTATTTGCTCCCTATCTTTGCATGGAGAGTTTGTTTTGATGTAGAGGTGGACTCTCAGGGTAGGGTGGTATATCCCCTCCATTCTGGCCTCACCTTGAGAGCTTTTCTGAGCTTGGGAGATGATTTCAGAGAAAACCAGTGGCACCATCGTGTTTCTCGCGAACTTTTACATAAGAATCAATAGTCAAATCGCAAATCCCTCACACATGTAACATCTCCATTGGCCAAAGTGACTATCTTACATCCTCAATGAACGTACTTGAAGGACAATATTCTCCTTCGATGATGGGATCTTTATGAAACAGCGTCACGGCGAATGTCAAAAAACCAGCATTTTTCGCCAAAAACGGCCTTCAGTCTCATGTTTAGGCCAGTTTTAGACCCCTAAATAGACCGAAAATGACAAAATCATGATACATTCCGCAAACTTTAGACTTTAAATGAGCAAACAATCGTAGAATTGAAGAATTTGAGGGTATGGGCCCAACAACGGCCCTTATCGAAACCTCTCCTTTGGCCAATCCCTTAATATCAGTCATTTACCGGTCTGCGCCTCTAACTGGCAACAATGTCGACAGCCATTTTCGATTCGGAGGCTCAATTTTTTGTAGGAGTAAACATCTGATCTCCTATTCGAACTTCTTGACCCAAGAAACTTAATTTTGAACGTATTGTTTGTTACAGCTGCCCTAAATGGCAGTTTCATCCACGAGACCGGTGGCCATTTTGGGCGCCATCTTTGATTTTAGGGCTTCTCGAGAGCCGCTGCGGAAAATGGACCTCATTTTCGGACTCTACGACCCTGAAAACCTAATAATTGATATCTCACAATGCATGTAGACCCGAATAGACAAATTAGTACCCGTAAGAGGTATTTTTGGACACCATCTTGAATTTTGGCCTGTAAATGATCTTTGGGCTAACTTTTGACTAAAAATTCGGATTCTACGATCAAAAATACATCAGAATCGACACCCGACACGACGTATTTGCAAACTATAAATTTTTTTACCCCAAAACCGTCATTTTGGCCGCCATCTTGAATTTGGGGGGGTTTTTATGAAATTTGAGATGGCCATCATCGATTTTCTTTTTCTAGACATCAAAATGAAGAGATTGATGTATCACACAATATGCCTTCACGAACCTGCACACGGGACATATGTTTTGTTACGTATGCCCCCTGACTAAAAGGGAAGGTTACCATACTGCCAGGTAACGAGCGCCGCTGCAAACCGCGGGAATTCATAGTTCGATTCACCATACTGATGGGTCATGTTATCGTGATCTGTGTTTGATGAAGTTCTCATGATTGATGCTGTTCTTATGAAAAGCCGTATAGTTGTGCCGTTTTTTTACCGAACAGTATGGTAAATCTAAATCAATTCGTGGTTATGTACTTACCTCATTCTTTCTTTTCCGTGCACTCCAAAAATGACCTGCTTTCTGGGCCGTCGATTCGGCCATCGAACCGAGTGTGAAATGGAAGCTCATAATGATCTGATGCTCAGAGAAAAAATTCAATAGGAGCGTAGGAACGGTGTCCGAGAATCGGGGGAGGGGGGGGGGTCCGATCTTTTATTCGCTGTAATCTTGTTGAATGGATGTTGCCGCGGGCTTCTAGTCGTTGTTCACACAAGTTCAGCCAATCGACACTCCACAATTTTTTACGTAAAATTCGATTTTCACGTCAAGGAATCGATACATCGATTCGCTTTATCGATTTTTCCGGATTTTACAAGGGACATTGGTGGTTTCCGGCTTCGATATTTGTCAATATCGATTAACAAAAGAACTAATGTCCCTTGTAAAATCGGAAAAAATCGATAAAGTTAATCGGAGTATCGATTCCTCATTCTTTTATTTTCTAGGAGCTCGAATGTTAGGAAAAATCGGCGAAATCGCACGATGTGGCTACTTGGAGGGGTTGAAAAGGGCATTTTAAAAATGATAAGGTACGTAATTATGATGTGGGTAGATGTTCTTATGATACCCATGTAAGAGGAATGCCGTATGCTCCGAAGCGTACTTCAAAGCTGAAAACAACAGCTTCCTTTCGAGCTAGTGTTTCTTACCTGCTAGCGTTTTAAACAGTTACCTACTTACAATAGTTGAGGAGATTAATTTTGGAACTATAAGATGGGATGTTGAGGTGCTTTTTTTGAGCCTTTTCTTCTCTTAAACTCAAAGAATGAATCAATATACTTCGGAAGTAAACACATGAAACATTTCTATTTCTATGAAGGTCATCCCCGATTCATTGCAAATAGGTACCTCCATGACGCACAAAAGTTAAGAATTATTAAATACTTCTGGAGGCATTACCAACGCTATGTATCCTTCTTCAGTCACAACGTAGTAGAGAGTTCTGTTCGAAGGATGCAAAGAAAGGGACAAGCCAGCCATGAGTCTTTGAGTAATTTCGTCCGCTTGTTCCATTTTTTCACTTCCTGAATGTTCGTGAAAGTACTTCAACTTGATCAACTCTGATTGAAACATTTCAAAAGTACCATCGTTAATATATATCTTTTACTCAAAAGTTACAGTTGGGAGAAAAGGAAATGAAATAAAAACTAAATTTAAAAAAAAAAAAAAAAAAAAAAAAAAAAAACAGAATGAATCCCTGTGAATCCTCAAGTAGCGTTTCTCAACGAAAAAATCGCCATATATTGCGATTTTATCGGCGATAAAATCGCCAGGATCATCAACATCCGAGCGATTTTATCCTCGATCTTATCGCGATAGAATCGCGCTTTCATCGCGCAACAATTTATCGCGATATTTTCGAAATAAAAAATCGCGATAAATGGCGATTTAATCTCGATTTTATCGACGAAATTTGATCGCGATTTTATCGAACCAAATTTGTAATATGTAGCGATTTAATCGCTATATATCGCAATTTCTTGTGCGATAATATTTCGATATATTGCCACCGAAATAATCGCGATAACTAACCGATAGAACCGCTATTTATCGCGATCACTGCTGCGTGGGTCGAAGAAGTGGCTGTGTTTGAAGGGGCACGTAAGTAGAATGTGGATGGGAATCTGAGCCCTGACTTTTAAAGAGAGAAGAAAAAAGGTCAGCAGAACGCGCAATCCTTTCAGAATTGAAAAAGTGGTCCTACCAGCACAAAAAATTTCAATTTATCAAATGAGATTTTCAAAAAGTGAATTTTAATTATTCAGTAAGTATTGCTACCTGGCATACAGAAAAGTTAGTGGTGAACGTAAATTCACCGTTTAAGTACACATCTAAACACGATGTATATTCGGCAAGGGTAGTGTTAGTGTTTGCGAGTCCATTCCTCGGGGTCTAAATTAATGGTCATAGCGAATTCTAAATGAAACCTAACTATATCTTTCATACATTAATTTTGACGCTTTTTAAACTCATAAAATGTTACCATGGCAAGCATAATCTGCCTCGATGCTCCATTTTCGCACGTGCCCACTTTGATCCACGGTAATTATTTCCTCCGTCTCCTTTACAAAATTTGTATGGTAGAACCACAACACCTTCCATAACGGACCGTGAGTTGTTACGTTTTTCATCCTGAAATTGTTTTAAATTTTAAATTTTCTTTTTTGGAGAGATGGCATGTTAATGAGTACCTAATTATTAAGTCTACCTATCTACACGAAAGCGTTACAATTGAATAGTATCAGTATATTTATATGGAATCCATATGAAAATCAATCGTTCGTTGTATTTTCAATGTTCCAAATTGAATCCATACGAAAATTGTTTCTCCGAACGTGTCATTGTCATGGACTCGCTATAAGTACGTACGAAGTCCACATGCATGCGTCGGTGCTGTATGGATTCCATAAAAATTATGGCTTCTCTAGGGATGGACGAATATCGAATTCAAATGCGAATATTCGAAACTTTTCGAATGCGATTATTGCGAATAGTTGAGAATTCGAATCTTGCGATTGCGAATAGTTCGGATGCGAATATTCGAATACCTATTTTCGATTATTGCTTCGATTTTTGATTTTTTATGAACCGTGAGAGATAAAATTACACCCTTAGAATGCGATTATTCGAAAATTCGAATTTGCGATTTTGAATACTTCGGAAGTGAATATTCGAATGTGATGCGTGATTATCTCGGTGCCGATGATTCGAATATCGAATATTCGAATATCTAAATATTCGACCATCCCTAATGGCTTCCTTATCCGAGATTCCCCACGAATTTCCTTCCTTCTTTTCTATATGGATGCGTCAATATAGATACTTACCCAATCCCAATATCAATAGGTATTTCCATTTGTATTTCCTTCCACGGTGTCTATATGAAAACAATACCGGTATCCAAATCGAATGCCATATTTTGTTTTCGCATTTTTCAGCTTTGCTAATGGGTTTAGGCACAAGATAGATTCTTTCGGAAGAAACAGCGAAAGTGTACCTCTACGTAGTAATGGATCCGATTTATGCCAAAACTTCAAAAAGAAACCATTAATTTAACAAAACTCCCTCGATATCTCAATGATTGTTTACTTTTGGTGTGGATTCGCTTTAAATTAAGTTTTATACCCTTTTTCACTTTCAACCTCTCAATGAAGGAAGAGTCACTTGAATTTTGGACGCAACTTACTCGTTTAAAATTATTGTGTCAGTCTCTTGAGGAGCTATGTTAATGATGTAAAAGGCTCCGTTATAGCAGCCGACCGCGAGTAAGTTTGGTTGGTCCCTCGAAAAGGATAAAGAAGTCACGGGTTGGGGAATCTGGTACATTCGCTCAGGCTGGCACGGATTTTTGACGGACCAACAGCAAACAAGTCCGTTCATGGCCTCGCTATAAAAATATTTTCCGTAACCCACAGCTACGATGTTCTGAAAAAATTGAGACAGTTTGAGAGCGGAAACAAACATGGAAAGAGGAGAATAAAATGACAAGGCAGAATGAGTGATAACACCTAGACCTACCCTGCTAAAAATATCCCCTGGGGATTTCACCTACCTAGGCGGTTTTGGGCAGGAGAATAATTCCCCTGGGAAGTGGCTCCCATGAGGAGTGGCTCCCCTGGGAAACTCCAGGCTCTGTAGCCAAAATTCCGTCTCTACTAGCAGAGCCATAGAAGAAAAATATTTTGGATTATATACCTACACGAAAATTAATGTGTTCTGTTGCCAAGGCATTCTTCAGACTAGGAAGGGATACTTAGCCACCACACAAATCTCCGCACCGCGGTCATTCCCGAGCGATCTCCCAACTAAGCACCATAACAACGCCCGACGTTGCTTAACCCCCTTGATCGCCCGAGTGCCGCTGCCGTGGAGCTTCGGAGGCTCGCGTGTTCTTCGAGTGTAATTTAGGAACCATAAACGTCCCCAGCACCGACTAACCTAAGTAAATAAATAGATAAATTAATAAATAAATAAAATAGATTAAAATAAATAAATGAATAAAAATTAAAAGAAATTAATTAAAACTATAAATAAATTAAATAAAATAAAGAAGATTAAAATAAACAATTAATAAGTAAAATAAAACATATTGTAATAAATGAATAAAATAGAATATGTTAAAGTATTTAAATAAAATAGAAGTTGTATATAGAATTTATTCGCCTCCAAAGCATCTTTTGGTTATAACGCACCTAAAAAATATGTAAATTAATAAAAAAAATAGATTGAAAAATAAATAAAATAAAAAAACAAACCGAGAAGCCGGATGTCCGCCAACCGATCCTTATAGCTACGGGACGCGGGGGATGGAGGGGCGGGACTGAAGATCCCCAGACTCCCTTGGGTGCACATAGGACCCTTAGTTTACTCCCCTGGGAGCACAGGGGATCCCCTGTCATTCCCTTAGAAACACAGGGGCTTTCCAGTCTATTACCCAGGGGAGCACATGTGATCTCGTGTCAATTCCCAGGGGAAATTATTTATCAAGGTATAACTTGTAAAGCATCTTAAGTAGACGAGGACGCAGTGTTTTGTCGCATTGTATCCGTTCCCAAGTTCGGTGACGTCTTTGCAGGACACTGGTGAGCTGCAGTCACATATGGGCCCGTGGCATTTCCCCTGAATTTTTATGATGATCCACGAGACACCGTGAGAGGTCCCACGAGAGCACATATGGGTCACATGCACACTCCAATGGGATCACATGGGTCACATGCCGGCTCCCAGGGGAGCGCATGGGTAACATGTTAGCTTCCAGGGGAGCACATGTGATCACATGTCATTCCCCTGGGAGCACATGTGATCACATGCCATTCCCCTGGGAGCGCATGTAATCACATGTCATTCCCCAGGGGAAATTTTTAGCAGGGTAGGTACACGCATCAGGGACTTAAAATTAGCTCTTGCTGGAAACACGTGACAGTCGCAAGTACCAACCCTCATCTATACGCATAAATTCCACATTGATGCAACAATTCGTATGTATTCCATGAGAAAATCATATGGATGCCTTATGGGCTCCTCTTTCGTTTGGATGCGTCAATATGGATACCACCACAAGTAATGGAAGCACCACAAGTGATTGACCCCTATTATGGAGTCATAGAGTCTAAATATTTGAAATATGCGGCCTTGTAGCAATGAAGCGCTTTTAGCAAAATTGAATAAATGTTTCCTGATTTCTGTTTTCCAATTTTCAGTAAGTAGTAAGAATAATGATTCATCTTATTAAAAAAAATATGCATACCTTAACTTACTCTCCTAACTAAAATGGCGTCAATAGGTCTTTGTAAGTAGCATACAACAATTTACCTCGGTTTAAGTTAACCACGATTTTCCTCCCCAAATGCCTACAATTCACAATAGCAGCCATGATATGATCATCTCGGGCTTCGATGTTACTCGTAGCGGCTACACGCAGTGTTATGTGTCATGTGAAGTATGAGTTCATTCATGTATCATTTGTATATTTTTAAAACAAGAGCTTTTGTCGTATATACTTACGTGATTGACTTTGTTCCAACTCATGGCTGTTATTGTACGGTTTAGTGTCTCAGAATTTCTAAACGACCAAATTAAGCTCATCCTGTATCAAAACTCCGTCTGAAACTCTGGGAAAAAACACAGGGAATATTTATCACTGAAACACAACATATAAATATAGGGTGATCCAAAAGCCCCTTCCATCCCCTGGTTTTTACCTAATTTTGAGGTAAAGATTTGAAACTTAGGTGATGTTCGGATGTTCTTAGGTCAAAAGGAGCTACTTTTTGGCACCCTAAGATTTTCAGGGATGCTCTCTGAGGAGCCATCGAACCTCAACTTTTTGATTTCAAAGGGAAAAAACGGGCGCTCCGCTTCGCTCCGCGCCGGTTTTTGGGGGGGCTTCGCCCCCCAAGCCCCCCTGGGACGCGCGCTTCGCGCGCGTTTTTTAGTTTGAGTGTCCGGCCTCAGTTGTTGTGTCTGGTAAGTGACCCGCGCGTCCACCGCGAGAAGAGTGTATTTTCCGAAGGGAGGGGCGGGGCCAAGCTTGAATGACGATGAATAAATCTCCATAACCCACTGTGCGACCACATTGCCGTCTTATCCACCAATTTTCAGTTCGTGACCCACTGTGCGACAACAATGCTGTCTTGTCCACCAATTTTCAGTTCGTGACCCATTGTACGACAACATTGCCGTCTTATCCACCAATTTTTAGTTCGTGACCCACTGTGCGACAACATTGCCGTCTTGTCCACCAATTTTGAGTTCGTGACCCACTGTGCGACCACATTGCCGTCTTGTCCACCAATTTTCAGGTCGTGACCCACTGTGCGGCTTCCCTCCTCTTTTGCCGCACACCCCCGCCTAAAACTTTCGAAGCTCGCCATTTTTAAACGGCTTGACCGATTCCGCTCAAATTCAATACCAGCCTAGAACTAAGTAAGATCTTCCTTCTGTAAAAATTTCGGGGGAAAGCTTTTAATTTGCGCGAGTTATCGCGCCCACAAAATTGAACCTCCCCCCACTTCTCGCCCCCACCATTCGAAATGTAATACTTCGATCTCTGTTTTTTTTCGCAGAATGGTAGTCCTGTTCCTCTACTTTACATCGCAAAAAGTTTCACCCGGAAATTTTTTAAAATGAGGGAGATATAACCCAGCAAAAATCGGAACAACCACGATGTGTCGGAAATACATACATAAATAAACAAACACACACACACACACAAGTATATATATATATATATATATATATATATATATATATATATATATATATATATATATATATATATATATATATATATATATATATAGTTTCCTCAAGTAAGAGTTATTGCAACTTGAGCGCATATGGAGTAAGCGTCGTTGCACCATGACGGAGTCGTTGCACCATGGGGGAATAGTTGCACCATTTAGCTTCCCAGAGTAGGAGAACTTGCACCCAGGGGCCGATTGTACTGCAGTGCCCTCTATATTAATTTTAAAGTGTTCCAGAATTGCCTGCAGACTAAAGAACGATATTTTCTAGTGGTGGGAAATTTTATTTTTTATTTATTTTTATTTTTTTCTTTTTTACTTAGGTAGGTATTTATTTTTTATTTATCTATTTTATTTATTTTTTTTACTTATCTATTTTTTTACTTATTTATTTTTTTACTTATTTATTTTTTTTTACTTATTTTTTTTTTACTTATTTTTTTTTATGTATCTATTTTTACTTATTTATTTTTTTATTTTTTGTAACGTGATTCAATTCCCTCGTGTTCTTTCAAATGCTTACATCGGCCCTTTATCGGCCCAATGTGAACCGAGGGGGGGGGGGGGGGGGGGGGTCCGTAAGATCTAAAAATTTTGGAAATTGGAAATACAATGAAGTGCTAATGTGAGGTATGTAAACAAAACTCATAGTTCCGAGCGATTTCCAGTGGTTTACGAGGTTACACATAATTTTTGAAATTAATTAACCCCAAGGGGCTTAAAAGCTAAAAATTTTGAAAAGGCATAGCTAAACCTACTATATAAGTGTGACATGTCTAAAAATTCCTCCCAACGACGGCTTTAACGTGGCCAAAGTGCATACTGAAAATTTTGAACTCCAGTGTCCCTAATGGGAGGGGGGGTGGGCTAAGGGCTCAATATTTTTGAAAATCGAAAAATTCAAAAACGTGTAAGTGAGGCGTGTCCAAGGACTCAAAGTACCGGATGTAGTTGCACAGGTAAGATAGTTACAAATGATTTTCAAAATTGACTGCCCCGAGCGGTTTGATGCCCCAAATTTTGAGAAATCACAGCTAACCCTACTACATAAGTGTGACATGTCAAAAAATTCAGCCAAACAACGGCTGTAACGTGGCTAAAATGGTTACTGAAAAGTTTGAACTCCAGTATGCGTGATTGGAGGGGGGGGGGCCTAAGAGCTTAACATTTTTGAAAATCGAAAAACTCACAAACATGTAAATGAGGCGCGTCGGAAGACTCCGAGTGCACAGTTTTAGCGTAGGCTTTTTAACATTAAGCTCTTAGTCTCTAAATGTAGCATCACCCCTCGGTTTTTTCAATTTGCACAACCGACGTTGCAAAATTTACCTCGAATTGGTAACAAAATACTTTCGTCTTTGCCGCCAGACCGTTTATCCGCCTTCAATCTCGGCAACTATTTGACCGATTTACCTCGGATTCTCGCAAATGAAAGCTGTAGGTCTCTAAATGCACCAACACCCCTCGGTTTTTTGATTTGCGAAACCGACGTTGCAAAATTTACCTCGAATTAGTAACAAAATACTTTCGTCTTTGCCGCCAGACCGTTTATCCTGCTTCAATCTCGGCAACTATTGGACCGACTTACCTCGGATTTTTGCAAATGAAAGCTCTAGGTCTCTAAATGTACCAACACCCCTCGGTTTTTCGATTTGCGAAGCGACGTTGCAAAATTTACCTCGAATTGTTAACGAAATATGTTCGTTTCTCCGATCGCTAAGAGATTGTCCTCCTTCAATTAATTTGACCTTTACTAAGGGTCCAAAGAGCGCTGCGGTCGGAAGCGATTCGATTCTGATCGGCGGATCCCGGTCCACGAGGTAGGGTCTTTCTTCTTTGTGAGATCTTTAAAGTTTTTCATGGAGCTCTATCCTTCGATGTGGGTATGAAAATATCCGAAAATATCTCTGCATGTCCAAATAGCCATGCAATATCTAACGCTGCCGCGCCACAGCCTTTGATTTTGCGTCGGGCCCGCTTTTTTATAGACAACCTTACATACTTCCTTTTTTTTGTAAGTAACTACAACAAAATTTCCAGATCAATAAAAAAATCACTTGACATTCTCCCCTAAAATTAACGGTTTCAAATAAGAATGATCAGAAAGTTCGTTGATGATAACAATTTTGTCGCCGCTCTTTTTAAGTCCTGAAATTTTGGTTACAAGAATATTTTTAATTAGATTTTTCTGTAAGTGGTCACTACCAAATGTTCCGCTCTTTAAGGAGATTTACAGACATTTTCCTCTTTAATCAATGGTTTAGAAGAAAAAGGATAAGCAAGGCGCTCATCGTAGAAATTTTTTCCGCAGTTTTCTTCACACCACAAATTTTTTTTATAATTTTTCCCTAAAAATCGATAGCTTTTAAGGGTCAAAATCGAAAGTTCGCCAAACGAGCTGAAACCAAGCATGTTCGCTTGCAAATGACCCGCTGAGTGCGATTTACCGGTCGGAAAAGCTCCTCGAGTCCGCTGCTTGGCGCTATCCGCGAAAAACGCCTGGCAAAAAACGGTGAAAAACGTGCAAGAAACACTCGTTTCAGACCAGTTTTTCGCTGTTTCTCGGCTCAGGAGGCCCCGCAGAGCCGCGGGATTGTGCGCAACCGATCCAGCACTTTCATCTACTTAGGATCCGACTGAAATCTCGGAATTTTTTCTCTGGACGAGAATCAAGAAAAATTGACAGGGGTTACATGGACTAAATTTTAAGGGTCAAAATCGAAAGTTCGCCAAACGAGCTGAAACCAAGCATGTTCGCTTGCAAATGACCCGCTGAGTGCGATTTACCGGTCGGAAAAGCTCCTCGAGTCCGCTGCTTGGCGCTATCCGCGAAAAACGCCTGGCAAAAACGGTGAAAAACGTGCAAGAAACACTCGTTTCAGACCAGTTTTTCGCTGTTTCTCGGCTCAGGAGGCCCCGCAGAGCCGCGGGATTGTGCGCAACCGATCCAGCACTTTCATCTACTTAGGATCCGACTGAAATCTCGGAATTTTTTCTCTGGACGAGAATCAAGAAAAATTGACAGGGGTTACATGGACTAAATTTTAAGGGTCAAAATCGAATGTTCGCCAAGCTGAAAACAAGCATGTTCGCTTGCAAATGACCCGCTGAGTGCGATTTACCGGTCGGAAAAGCTCCTCGAGTCCGCTGCTTGGCGCTGTCCGCGAAAAACGCCTGGCAAAAACGGTGAAAAACGTGCAAGAAACACTCGTTTCGGACCAGTTTTTCGCTGTTTCTCGGCTCAGGAAGCCCCGCAGAGCCGCGGGATTGTGCGCAACCGATCCAGCACTTTCATCTTCTTAGGATCCGACTGAAATCTCGGAATTTTTTCTCTGGACGAGAATCAAGAAAAATTGACAGGGGTTACATGGACTAAATTTTAAGGGTCAAAATCGAATGTTCGCCAAGCTGAAAACAAGCATGTTCGCTTGCAAATGACCCGCTGAGTGCGATTTACCGGTCGGAAAAGCTTCTCGAGTCCGCTGCTTGGCGCTATCCGCGAAATACGCCTGGCAGAAACGGTGAAAAAGTTGGAAGCTAAGAAGTTGGAAAAGTTCGATTTTGAGTTGGGCCCAGAGGCGACGGTTGATCATATTCAAGTATGTTACGTGTCTAGGTGTCCTTGACACCATATTCGAAGCTCATCATTCGTCTCCTTTGAGCCCAGGTCGAAATCTGAGGTAGAACCGCAAAAAACGCGAAATTTCAGCTATTTTCGCCCTTGGGGCCATGTTTAGGCCCCTGTTTCGCAGCCAAAAAACGTGAGTAGGTATCGGCAAAACTCGATTATTTCTGTCTAATATGCACCGTCAACTGCCGTATATCCAAAAATTTCTCAATTCCGTGGAGTGGCCGATTTCGGCCCAAGTCGCAACCCCTCCTTTGACACTTCTTTAAAGATATTTTAGAAATTAACTGTATTAGAAAAATGAGAAAAAAGGGCGCTAATCGCAAAAGTTTTGGCCGCAGCTTTCTTAATACTCCATATATTTGGTCAAAATTATTTTTGCGATTAGACTTTTTTTTTAAGTGGGTGAAAAAAATGCTCCGATTCAATAAACGATCAATATGAAGACATACCTACTCCTCTAAAACAGGTGGTTTGAAGGAAAAATAAGAAAACATGTCGCTGATCGTAAGAGTTTTTGCCACAGTTTGTTTTTAAGACCCGCATGTCCTCAGTCCCGAGAATTTTTTTTTAAAAATTTTTGTAATTGACTACTAGAATATATACACTTTTTGAAAAATATCAAAAAGGCGAAAATATGTCGTTTTCGATCCGAGGGAGATTTTGCAACGAAGATCATGAAAATTGAATAACTTAAGAGTTATGGCTCATCCAGATCCCAAGAGCTTTCGTCTAAAGCAAATCCGAGGTAAATCGGTCGAATAGTGGTTGATATCGAAGGAGGACAAATTGCCAAGTGGCAAAATCGAAATAAGTGCTCATCAATCCCAGGTAAATTTTGCAACGTCGGTCATGCAAATGGAAAAACCGAGGGATGTTGGTACATTTAAAGACTAAGAGCTTTCAGTAGTAAAAATTCGAGGTAAATTGGTCCAATAGTTGCCAAGATTGAAGGAGGACAAACTCTTAGCGGTCGGAGAAACGAACATATTTCGTTAACAATTCGAAGTAAATTTTGCAACGTCGGTCACGCAGATCGAAAAACCGAGGAGTAGTGGCACATTTAGCGGCTAAGAGTTTGTATTTCAAACAATTTTGAGGTGAATCGGTCCAGTAGTTTTCGATATCATACACGGAGAAAAAAACTTCGTGCGTGGGACCCGAAGTTTGTAGGTCATATGGTTCTCTGAAGTTTTCAGATTGAGCATCTGAACACTTTAGATCTAGCTGTCGAGGTTCGGATCACACATCTGAAACTTCAGTTCTTACATCTTAAGTACTTCAGATGTGAGAACCAAAGTTTTTCGGACGTGAAAACCGAAGTACTTTAGATGTAAGAACTGAAGTTTCAGATTTGTGATCCGAACCTCGACAGCTAGATCTAAAGTGTTCAGATGCTCAATCTGAAAACTTCAGAGATCCACATGACGTAAACTTCGTATCCCACGCACGAAGTTTTTTTCTCCGTGTAGAAGGACAGGACAAACTGTCTAGCGGCAAAGGCGAAAATATGTCGATTTCGATCCAAGATAAATTTTGCAACGATGGTCATGAAAATTGAATAACTTAAACGTTATGGCTAATCCGGCAGCCTGATTGTTGAATTTTTTGGTTTGTCGGGACGACATAGATGACACAGGTTAAAAGAAGGAGCGAGATTGGTCGGCTATGTCTTATCGCTGCTTTGTCGTGCCTTTGTCAGGTGGAATGGACGACATGTCGGAAACTTAAGAGGTGCCGTTAGCTTGTCGTGAGTTCAACCCGACATAGGCACGACAAAGCAGCGATTAGACGTAGCCAACCAATTATGCCCCGCCATTTAACCTATGTCATCTATGTAGTCCCGACAAGCAAAAAATTTCAAAAATCAGGCAGCTGATCCTAAGAGCTTTCGTCAAAAGCAAATCTGAGGTAAATAGGTCTAAGAGTTGTTGATATCGAAGGAGGACGAATTGCAAAGTGGCAAAATAAAAAATTTATTGTTATCGATTCGAGGTAAATTTTGCAACGTCGGTTTCGCAAATCGAAAAACCGAGGGGTGTTCGTACATTTAAAGACCTAGAGCTTTCATTTGTAAAAATCCGAGGTAAATTGTAGTCCAAAAATTGCCAAGATTAAAGGAGGAAAAAGTCTGGCGGCAAAGACGAAAATATTTTGTAACCAATTCGAGGTAAATTTTGCAACGTCCGTTTCGCTAATCGAGAAACCGAGGGGTGTAGGTACCTTTAGAGGCCTAGAGTCTTCATTTTCGAAAATCCGAGGTAAATCGGTCCAACAGTTCCGAGATTGAAGGAGGTTAAACGGTCTGAGGGCAAAGACAAAAGTATTTTGTTCCCAATTCCAGGTAAATTTTGCAACGTCGGTTTCGCAAATCGAAAAACCTAGGGCTTTTGGTAAATTTAGAGACCTAGAGCTTTCATTTGCAAAAATCCGAAGTAAATTAGTCCAAAAATTGCCGAGATTGAAGGAGCATAAACGGTCTGGCTGCATAGACGAAAGTACTATGTTACTAATTCGAGGTAAATTTTGCAACGTCGGTTTCGCTAATCGAAAAACCGAGGGGTGTCGGTACATTTAGATACACTGACCTATCATTAGCTAGAATATGAGGTAAATCGGTCCGATAGATGCCGAGATTGAAGGAGGAGAAACGGCCTGGCGGCAAAGACGGAAGTATTTTGTTACCCATTCGAGGTAAATTTTGCAACGTCGGTTTCGTAAATCGAAATAGCGAGGGTTGATCGTACTTTCAGAGACTTAGAGCTTTCATTTGCAAAAAATTTTGTGTAAATTGTTCCGAAAAATGCAGATATTGAAGGAGAATAAACGGTCTGGCGGCAAAGACGGAAGTATTTTGTTACCCATTCGAGGTAAATTTTGCAACGTCGGTTGCGTGAATCGAAATAGCGAGGGGTGTTCGTACGTTCAGAGACTAACAGCTTTCATTTGCAAAAATCGGAGGTAAATTCGTCCAAAAATTGCCGAGATTGAAGGAGAATAAACGGTCTGGCGGCAAACACGAAAGTATTTTGTTACCCATTCGAGGTAAATTTTGCAACGTCGGTTTCGTAAATCGAAATAGCGAGGGTTGATCGTACTTTCAGAGACTTAGAGCTTTCATTTGCAAAAAATTTTGTGTAAATTGTTCCGAAAAATGCAGATATTGAAGGAGAATAAACGGTCTGGCGGCAAAGACGGAAGTATTTTGTTACCCATTCGAGGTAAATTTTGCAACGTCGGTTGCGTGAATCGAAATAGCGAGGGGTGTTCGTACGTTCAGAGACTAACAGCTTTCATTTGCAAAAATCGGAGGTAAATTCGTCCAAAAATTGCCGAGATTGAAGGAGAATAAACGGTCTGGCGGCAAACACGAAAGTATTTTGTTACCCATTCGAGGTAAATTTTGCAACGTCGGTTTCGTAAATCGAAATAGCGAGGGTTGATCGTACTTTCAGAGACTTAGAGCTTTCATTTGCAAAAAATTTTGTGTAAATTGTTCCGAAAAATGCAGATATTGAAGGAGAATAAACGGTCTGGCGGCAAAGACGGAAGTATTTTGTTACCCATTCGAGGTAAATTTTGCAACGTCGGTTGCGTGAATCGAAATAGCGAGGGGTGTTCGTACGTTCAGAGACTAACAGCTTTCATTTGCAAAAATCGGAGGTAAATTCGTCCAAAAATTGCCGAGATTGAAGGAGAATAAACGGTCTGGCGGCAAACACGAAAGTATTTTGTTACCCATTCGAGGTAAATTTTGCAACGTCGGTTGCGTTAATCGAAATAGCGAGGGTTGATCGTACTTTCAGAGACTTAGAGCTTTCATTTGCAAAAATTTAGTGTAAATTCTTCCGAAAAATGCCGAGATTGAAGGAGAATAAACGGTCTGGCGGCAAAGACGGAAGTATTTTGTTACCCATTCGAGGTAAATTTTGCAACGTCGGTTGCGTCAATCGGAAAACCGAGGGGTGCTGGTACATTTAAAGACACAGAGCTTTCATTTGGTAGAATATGAGGTAAATCGTTCATATAGTTAACGAGATTGAAGGAGGTTACGCGGTTTGGCGGCAACGACGAAAGTATTTTGTTACAAATTCAAGGTAAATTTTGCAACGTAGGATTCGCAAATCGAAAAACCGAGGGGTGTTCGTACATTTAGAGACGTGCAGCTCTTATTTGCAAAAATCCGAGGTAAATTCGTCCAGAAATTGCCGAGATTGAAAGGAGTATAAACGGTCTGGCGGCATAGACGAAAGTATTTTGTTACCATTTCGAGGTAAGTTTTGCAACGTCCGTTTCGCTAATCGAGAAACTGAGGGGTGTAGGTACCTTTAGAGGCCTAGAGTTTTCATTTGCGAAAATCCGAGGTAAATCGGTCCAACAGTTCCGAGATTTAAGGAGGTTAAACGGTCTGAGGGCAAAGACAAAAGTATTTTGTTCCCAATTCCAGGTTAATTTTGCAACGTCGGTTGCGTAAATCGAAATAGCGAGGGGTGTTCGTACTTTCAGAGACTAACAGCTTTCATCTGCAAAAATTTCGGGTAAATTGGTCTGAAAATTGCAGAGATTGAAGGAGAATAAACGGTCTGGCGGCAAAGACGAAAGTATTTTGTTACCCATTCGAGGTAAATTTTGCAACGTCGGTTGCGTAAATCGAAATAGCGAGGGTTAATCGTACTTTCAGAGACTTAGAGCTTTCATTTGCAAAAATTTAGTGTAAATTCTTCCGAAATATGCAGAGATTGAAGGAGGACAAACTTTTAGTGGCGGGTGGGACGAACATATTTTGTCCTCAATTCGAGGTAAATTTCGCAACGTCGGTTGCGCAAATCGAAAAACCGAGGGTAGTTGGTACATGTAGCGACCTAAAGCTTGCATTTGCAAAAATCCGAGGAAAATTAATTCGAAAATTGCCAAAATTGAAGGAGGATAAGCGGGCTTGCGACAAAGACAAAAGTAATTGTTACGAATTCGAGGTAAATTTTGCAACGTTGGTTGCGCAAATCGAAAAACCGAGGGGTGGTGGTTCATTTAGAGACTAAGAGTTTTCATTTGCAAAAATACGGTGTAAATTGGTCCGAAAATTGCCGAGATTGAAGGAGGATAAATCGTCTGGCGGCAAAAACAAAACCAAGTCATTATCAGTTTAAGGTAAATTTTGCAACGTCGGGCATGCGATTCGAATACGTAACGGGTGCTGGCAAATTTGCAAGTTTGTAATTTCCGAGATCGAAGGAGGACAAAAAAATCTTAAAGATTTAATTTTACAGATAGAGGATATCGTTATTGAAAACCATATCTTCGTTCCCAAGCATTTTTAATTTTAGATTTTTTTTTTTTTAATTTGCTTAAAAATAAATAACCACCATTCAAAAAATATCATTAAACATTCTTCTTTAAAATGAACGGTCGATATCATCAAAACCTGAAGTATGTTGATTATATAAATCCCGGCAGTGGAGTACTTGCACCTGGTGCAATAACTCCTACTACGTAATGCTTCCACCATGGTGCAATAACTCCTAGTACGTATGCGGATTTTTAAGTTGCAAATGTATGATTTTTAAGGAATATATTGATCAATCATCGAAATTGGGTCATTATAATAAACGGGCAACAATGTTTTCACTCCCTCCCTCGTTATATATACGGGTTTCGACGATGGTGCAACAACTCCGGAAATCTTGCATGGTGCTACAACTCCTAATCCATAAGAATATATATATATATATATATATATATATAATGGCTGTAATATTTATAGGAAATTTACCTTATTTATTCAGCTTGCAGCCATAAAAAATCGAAACATTAGTTCCTACGCATCCGCAACGTTTCGCCCCGCATGGGGGTCATCCTCAGGCAGGCACACATTATAACTTAAAAACTATTCATAAAACTGATCGATTGTCCACGCGAAATGTTAAAATCGTCGAATGTCTACGCGGAAAAATAAAAACTTTTAAAAACACGAGAACTAAAACTACAACGGTGGCCACCACGAAACTCCGACTCGTATAACTGCTTGAAAACTGACTATAAACAAAGAGAGCCCGTCACCGCGAGGAGTAAATAGATAGCACACGTAAACAATCAGAAGAAAGCACTGTACGCCGTGCCCAGTACATCGGTGTCAGTTCTGAAATTAATGGAGTTTGAGCACCGTTTAATCTGTATGGCTTCATGATACATGGCTAATGTTTCGATTTTTTATGGCTGCAAGCTGAATAAATAAGGTAAATTATATATATATATATATATATATATATATATATATATATATATATATATATATATATATATATATATATATATATGAATTCAAACGGCATGCATATTCGTAATCTACGACCCATGATCGATGCTCATTACATGGTCTTTGGTCCAGGGCTGACATCAGGGGAGAACGCAATAGTGTATTTCCTTCGGAAAATACACTAAAAGCTCCCCCACACCCGTGTGACACCTCGTTAGAAAGGACATAAAAAAAGAAAACTTTTTGCGCAAGTGGAAGTCAATCCCTGAAAAAATTTCAAAATGGCGGCCGGTTAAAGTTCAGGATGATCGGAGATTGGCCAGTTGGGTTTTTCCCGATACGTAGATTTTCCGCCAGAATCTCACTATCTGGAGGAATCTGGACGCAAGAAAAACGATCTTAACGTTCTTTTTCTTTGAACGACTTTTCAAAATGGCGGCCGATCCCCTATAAAAATGGACAAAACTTGGTTTTATTTCAAAAACCTAACCTTACATTCGTTTTCTTAATGCTGAGATACACGCAGATACCAAGTTTCAGGCACGTCCATCCGCAAAAAACCGATATGCCAATTTTTGGTCATCTTGAACTATAACCGGCTGCCATTTTGAAACGGTCTAAAATATTGGCTCGGGGTTGCGCGAAAAATTTTCTTACCTATGCTGTTTTGAACAACACAAGAGGGATCCTTCCGTTTGAAAATAAAAGTTGGGGTCCGTTCCTCCCAAATTGTAGGGGGTCCAAAGAGCAGCACCCTGTGACCTAGGGACATCCGGCAAGTTTCAAAGCTTTACTTTAATTGGGTAAGAAGTCAGAGGGGTTAGAAGGGACCTCCGGATCACTTTATGTGTGCCCTCTTTCAAATTTCACGAGTAAGACGACCTGCACAGCAGAAGATCTGGGAATCAATTTTTTGGACAAGATTCAAGTGTTCACGCGTAACAGTGGTTGTTTCTATGGTGTCGCTTATTTTAGGCATTCCTTTAATGAATTTTTTATATGTGAAATCAATTAAATGACAAACAACGGAGGACTAACTTTTTTATTACACAGTAGTTATTTTAGGTTACCGAAAAAAGACTAAATTTATCGAATATATGATGCTAAAACATAGTTGTCAAGTTAACCTGTAATTTCGATTACCTGAATACTTTCCCTAACTGAAATTTCATTCCGATCTTTTTGAGACAAAGTTTGAAACCTATTGCGAGATAAAGGTTTTGTAAATAAATCTGCTAACTGCTCTTCTGTGGCGATTTGTTGAACCTTAAGATCTTCTTCTGTGACTCTTTCCCTGATGAAGAAGTGCTTTATCCCAATGTGTTTGGTTCTTCTATGAAACTCAGGATTTTGAGCGCACTCCTTATTGCAGATTGCACTGGTGTAAGTTCCCATGTGCCATTTTCTTCTAGAGACGTAAGTTCACTTGTAATGGCTATTTTCCATTCTTCTTGATATTTACTGTTTATAGCTTCTTCATAAGTTACAGGTTCATCTTCTTGAAATATTTGTAAATTTTCAGCAACTAAAATTTCTACTGCATTGCTGTTTCATGCATTTGAACACTATCACTCGCAAAATTTTCATCGGCATCCTTTCCTTCTATTTTCTCGTTTTCTTCCTGGAAAATGGTTGTTTCTGAAACTTGAGTGTCAGCCCCTTTTTTTGATTGATCAGAGATTAATTCAGTGGATCTATTATTGCTCTGACATCCAAAAAATTTTTCTTCAAAAATGACATCTCGTGATTAAATGACTTGCGCTCTTTCTTTTATGTAAATGCGATAACGTTCATCGTCGTCGCACCCAACAAGAAAACCTTTTACGGCCTTTTTGTCCATTTTCTTGCGTTTTGCATCTGGAATATGTGCTTGACATGTTGATCCAATCATTCGAAGATGCTTAATCCTGGGCTTTTTACCCATCCAAACATAAGGACTTTCGTTTTGCACGGAAGACTCTCCACTTCTATTTAAAATATAAATGGCTGTCTTCACTAATTCAGCCCAGATCGCATTCGGAAAGTTGACCTCAGAATTTGAATATCTGAAAGTTCGCGCCGTTTCAACAATTGTTCTAAAATCTCTTTTACTAGAACCATTTTGTTGAGGGGCATAAGGAGCTGTCAATTGCTGTTTACAGCCGGAGGCGCCAAATTCAAACTTGCGTCCTCTTTGATGAGACTGGACTGTTCACCAATGAGCAGAGGTTCTCCTACCATCTAGGCACTAGGTTTATAGGGCTCAGAACCAACAGTTTACCGATACCCGGCATTCTTTGATTTTTACTGCCACTAGGGAGCAAGAATCAAAGACCTGCTTCTCCGAATAAACAAATAAAAATTGATTTTACTCTACTGTAGGTTTCGTAACAGACTTCAAATCTTCCTCATCACTTGACAGTGGTAATTTCCATCTCTGGAAACACGTTTTACGCCATATATCTATCAAATAAAAAAACAGTTCTACAATGTAACTCTTTTCTAGGATCATACTTTAAGAGAGTGCAACATGGTTATGATGAATTCTATTTTTGTTAAGTAAATTTATACTTTCTTTAAGAAAAACATCACTTAAACTTAGAAACATGTCTTATTATAGATTCAAAATGTTAGACAATTGTGAATTTACCAAAATCACGTTGGTAGCCGGAAACCGTGTACCTTCCTACATAATTGGGCTAAGAGATTACGGCTCGGATCACATTGGTGTTCAATATTTCCAAATGCTTCGTCGACGAGACTTGAACCTATTTTTTCTTAACAAAACCCCGGAACCCTTAAAAAAGAACAAATCTGACAGTGCTAATTGTAGAAAATCATATGACAGAATCTTCGTGATAAAATAGATTCTTTTGGGTTATGAGATTATATTATAAATGATCTGTTCGGTTGAGAAAATGCAGTAAAGCTGTGGTACTTTGTCTGCGACAAGTGAGAGAAACAAAGAAAATTACTTAGGAGCTCACTTTTTTGTTTTTGAAGGCCCATAAACAGAGCCTGTTCCTCATGAAAATTATTGGAGGCCAGTAGCCGCTGCATGATAGCAACAGCACGTTTACATTCAGATGCCTGAAATATTTCTGCATCGTTGTGGCTACCTGACGTTCCTTTCAACCGCGTCTCAGTATCTGAAAAACCAAAAAAAAGTTTTTTAAATTAATTTTCTCCATTACTTACGTCTATCTTTGCTTTTACCGTAGATATTTTCTAATTCAACGTACTTTTGCATTCTCGTCTTTTGTCAGACCTGGAACAATAGACCAAGTAATGGAGGTGGCCAAGATCAGTTTCACGCCGATGAAATATAATTCCCGAAGTCAACCATTTACAAAATCCCAATAAAGTCTACGTTGGATGAAACTTAGAGATCAGCCTTTGATGAATTTAAAGAATGAGAAAAAATTCCCCAAAAAAAGTTTAGGAAACAATTATATATTATATTTATATAATTTATAGTATTATTAAAATATGTTCCAAGAAACAACTCACCAGCATCGGAAGTCAATTTTCGGTAGGTGTCATACAGGTCCCATTCAGTCGCAAATACAAGTTTGTCCTGAAGGCAAAAATAAAATGTCATACGTATCGGAAAGTGTGATATTCTAATTCAGAGTAGCAGGTATACCTATCGCGATAGCTAAAGTGCGACACCACGTACCTCCATTGCTATGTTTCAAAATCTGTGCTCCTAGCATATTGTTCCGAATATTGTTCCGAACAGGACAATACAGAGTGTTTCAGACCACCCGTACCAGGCTTTTTTCTCAGGTGTTTTAGGTCGCACGAAGTCGGGGACCGCGGGGTTGAATAGGGAGTTGACCCCAAGGAATCCGAGTTTCGTGGTCCCGAAAACCCCCATCCCCCCTTAGGGGGTAAAGGGGGGTCACGATGCTAAAAGTCACGGTTCCTGACCGAATGGCGGATTAATCGCATCAGAATTGAAACGCACAGAAAATTTCTCGTGAAATTGACCCCTAAAAATCCATAATCGGCCCAACCAAGGCCCAAAAATGCTCCCCTAAAGAGGGGGACAGTACCCCCCTCCATAATTTCTCCTTGGTCTCAAAATTGACGTAGACTCTCCAGAAGAAGATGGTTTCCCAGGTAATGGACCCCGAGAAATCCAAATTTCATGGTCCCGAAGCTCCTCTATCCCCCCTTGGAGGGTAAACGGGGGACCCAATTTTAAAAATCGGGGCTCCTTCCCGAATCGCGAATTGATTGCATCCAAATTGAGAAGCAGAACACATTTACATCTTAAGTAACCCCCAAGAGTTATAATTGACCCCCCCTGAACGGCAGAAAGTAACCCTCTGAGGAGGGGGGCTTCGCCCCTCCAAAAATTTCTCAAGATTCCTCCTTTGTCACAAAATTGACGTCGATCCTCCAGAAAAAGACGGTTTTATATGTAATCGACCCCGAGGACTCTGAATTTCATGGACCCTAAGCTCCACTACCCGCCTTTTTAGGACAAAGCCGTCTTTTTCCGAAGAATCGACGTCAAATTTGCGACCAAAGAGGAATCTTGAGAAATTTTTGGAGGGGCGAAGCCCCCCTCCTCAAGGGGTTACTTTCTGCCATTCAGGGGGGGTCAATTAGAACTCTTGGGGGTCACTTAAGATGTAAATGTGTTCTGCTCCTCAATTTGGATGCAATCAATTCGCGATTCGGGAAGGAGCCCCGATTTTTAAAATTGGGTCCCCCGTTTACCCTCCAAGGGGGGATAGAGGAGCTTCGGGACCATGAAATTTGGATTTCTCGGGGTCCATTACCTAGGAAACAATCTTTTTCTGGAGAATGTACGTCAATTTTGAGACCAAGGAGAAATTATGGAGGGGGTACTGTCCCCCTCTTTAGGGGAGCATATTTGGGCCTTGGTTGGGCCGATTATGGATTTTTAGGGGTCAATTTCACGAGAAATTTTCTGTGCTTTTCAATTCTGATACGATTAATCCGCAATTCGGTCGGGAACCGTGACTTTTAGCATCGTGACCCCCCCTTTACTCCCTAAGGGGGGATGGGGGGGTTTCGGGACCACGAAACTCGGATTCCTTGGGGTCAACTCCCTATTCAACCCCGCGGTCCCCGACTTCGTGCGACCTAAAACAACCGAGAAAAAAGCCTGGTACGGGTGGTCTGAAACACCCTGTATACAAACAGCGCAGGTTTAAAAGTCAAATTAGGAAGTGAAAGTTACAGTTTTTATGCAGAATTTTCCAGCGATAGAGAAGAAAATCAAATGAGTCAAGAAATTACGCTGACTAGTTTTCCTAGGAAAAAAAAGTATGACTGGAAGTCTAAAACGTCGCAAACGGAGATATGTACGTGCTCTTGCACTTTGGCCATGCATCGATATGACGTATTTTTTTTATTCGTTTACGTCCAGCAAAACTTAAGAATCTCCTAACACTTTATTTCTTCTTCTTTTTTCCATATGTTCTTTCACTCAGTCCATTTAATATAGGTCTGGGTTGTTTAATTTTTCTGCCTGCAGATTTATTTCTGCTTTAAAGTACCTATAAATTAATTCATCTTGCAATCAGCGTAAAACAATTTTATGAGATTGAAGTTGAATTTTGATGTGCATCTTTGGTCCTATTACCTCCTCTGACACCTGTTGCGTCTGAGTCATCTTCTGCTTTTCATTCATTCTGATAATTTGCACAGAGGAGTCGCTACAATGTGTTCCTTTTTCTTTACGGCTGCCAATCTGGAAATAATTATATATTTTAGACAAAATTGAATTAGTCGATGTTATCCACACATGACCACGATCTAGTGAAACCTTGAGTAGGTACAAGGTCCTCCAACCCATCCAATTTCGTTTCTGAAGCTGAATTAGGGATATTTATTTATATACTCTCTCTTGTAGAATTCACGTTTATAGTTTTGGGTTAGATCGTTTGGAGCACTACTATTCTCTGATGTTTCCTCTCCACAAAAAGTGGCTAATTACTCGTTGCTTTATAAATTATAAACTCTACTCTTTGCCTCAAGTCCTTAAAATAGACACAGTCGAATCTTATACACCGTGATTCGGCAATTAACTACAGTGCGCACGAATTATCCATTCATCCGTAAAACTTTGTATTGATTTGTTAGGAGGGAAAAATGAAAGTTTGAATTTTAAACCAACACATTCCCGCTCCTCACTCTTACATACATACGAGTCGCTGTTATAGCGCTCTTTGGCGCTTTGCGACACCTAATCGCCACAAAGCTCGGTCTTCCCACAGGTTATCAGGGAGTTGACACTCCCTCATCTCACTTAACACCCCCTGTCGCCAACCTCTCACTGGGCGTCCCCTACGCCTCCTCCCAGGAGGAACCCAATCAAGCATCTTTTTTGGCAGCCTCTCTTCCGTCATCCTATTGACATGACCATACCAAACAAGTTGTTTGGTCATGACGTCGAACACGATGTCATTTTCGACTTCCATTATCTGACGCACTCTATCATTACGGACCCGATCTCTCCTAGAAATTCCTGCCGACCTTCTCCAGAAATCCATCTCCGTTGCTCTTAGCATATCCTGTGTCCGTTTCTTCAGCTGCCAAACTTCACATCCGTATGTTAATATACTTTTTACTACAGCGTTGTATATCCTCCTCTTGTTATCTTTGGAAATCCGCTGATCCCAGAGGATTCCATTTAACATCGCTATAGCCTTCCTTGCTAAGGTGTTCCTTTCCCTGATAGCTTGATCCGTCCTTCCATCCTGGGTCAACCGCACTCCCAAGTACTTGAAGTGCTCGCAGCATTTGATCTGCTGCCCATCCTCCAACTCAATGCTTTGCTGATCACCACCAAAAGTCATCTTCTCAGATTTGGATATGCTGACTTCCAAACCCCACTTCCGATATTCTTCTACTAACTTGCGCATCATGTACTCCGCGTCTTCTTGATCTTGAGCAACCACCACCTGGTCATCAGCAAAGCACAGAGTGATAAGAGTTTCAAGATCACCCAAGGGGACACCCATACCAGAACACTTCCTTTTCCATTCCTTTAGCACACATTCGAGGTAAATTTTAAATAATGTTGGCGACAAACAACATCCCTGTTTTAAACCCTTAGTCACATAAAATCCCGCTGACAACCCCCCATGATACTTAATTTTGGTAAAACTCCCTTTATAAAATCGCTTGACAGCATCAATCAACCCCCCGTTAAAATTCGATTTTTCCAAGGCCTCCCAAAGTTTCACCAACGGCACACTGTCATACGCTTTCTGGAGATCCACGAAAATTAAATGCAGCTCCTGAGCTACGGCCATTTTCTTCTCAATGACCTGGACAATAACAAAGAGGTGATCTATCGTAGACCTGCCAGCTCTAAAACCAGCCTGCTCCTCTGCTTCGTGATCCTGCCATTCGTCCTCGATCTTCGCTTTCAGTATCTTCCCGTACACTTTGCTTATTGTCCCGGTCACTGAGAGCCCCCGGTAGTTGTTACAGTCGTCCTTCCTTCCCTTCTTTTTGTAGATGGCCTTGATCCAGGACTCCTTCCACTCCCTTGGTACCTCGTCACCCCTGATGCATTGCTGCATCAGTTTCCTGAGGCACTCAAAGAGCTTGGCAGTCCCGTACTTGACCAACTCAACAGGAATCCCGCCAGGACCCGGCGCTTTATCATTAATTAGCTCTTTAACCGCTTTAATTATGTCACAAGTGTGAATCTCCAAGTTGTTCATTCTTCCGTTGTCCGTGCTGCTGTCTCGAAACTCTGGGCGCCTTTCCGTCAAAAGATCTTTAAAATGATCCTCCAGTTTTTTAAGTGATATCGGAGAAACGATGTCGCGCTTCATGTCTCTACGTAAACCTTTAATTAACTTCCAGCTCTCAGCACTTTTTCTCCCCGCTAGGTAGGTGTTAATTCTAGAACAGTTGCTTTCCCAAGCTTCATTCTTCTTCCGTGTTATGAGGCTCCTAACTTTACACTGAGCTTTCCTGTAAGCAACTTTATCTTCAGCCTTTTTAGACGACAGAAATATAAGATGTTTTTGCCTCTTGAGATTTATCTCGTCCTCAATTTCTTCATCCCACCAGTAAGGATGCTGCTTTTTATTACTGGTTTTGCAAATACCTAGGGCTTCTTTAGCTGCAGAGTGGATACAATCTTTAATGAAATGATATTGCTCTTCAGTGGTACCCGAAAGCCCATCCCCCAACTTCTCATCCAAGCGTTTCCGATACAGAGCCTTGACACTAGGGTGCTGCAAACTTTCGATGTCCTCACTCTTACCTGGTCTAAATTGGCAGTATTCATCGATGCAGCCGCCTCGATATTCTCATCAACAACAATGCCAGAGCTTTTGAGGTCCAGAAGCCACGCAGTCGGTGTCTCAGTAAGAAGAAGAACAATGCT
Organism: Bemisia tabaci; assembly: GCF_918797505.1. NCBI lineage: Eukaryota > Metazoa > Arthropoda > Insecta > Hemiptera > Aleyrodidae > Bemisia > Bemisia tabaci. Next base: position 77,174,134 of record NC_092794.1, read on the forward strand.
GTTAAGGAGTTCTGTTTTGGGTTTCAGCGGCTCACCCACTTGCTTAAGCAGAGATACGACTGAAAAAATAGAATGGAGAGGAATGTTTTTTACCATATTATTTGCATGATATCAATGGATTACCAGACAAGGTGCGAATTCAAGCAGTATGTCATACATGTATGATATACGTGAACCTATGTTCCCTCTTAAAAATTTCTCGCAGAACAACTAGATCATGATGTGCACGACGAAGAAAGTAACTCCTGACCAAGATATAGAATAGAGATTTTTGATGCGTCAATTCAAACTTCAGTCGCGTTATCGGCAAGCTCAGAGACGATCGCTTCTGTGCTCTACTGCTCCTCATTATCTCGACTCCCATCTTATCTCGATTTGTGCTCCGTGTAAGAACAAGTTGTCAAACCGTGCGTTATGTAAAATACGAAATGTGAAAAGTGTATGGGTGACTACATCCTGGTGTCCATACTAGGTGTGGCATCATGGATAAACATGTGACTAGGCTGCGGCTCACAGTCCAGCCACACTCTGAGTTAACTGAAAGTGCAAAAACTACAAATCAAACAGCAGATACTCTAGTTTCTTAATGATAATGCTAATATTTGTGAAATTCTTCGACAAGCAAGCAATGCTGTATCCACTCATTTTAATGTAGAAACGATTGGTCAAGAAGCAGCTCCAATCATTACCAAATTTAAAAAGTTAACCTTCTTGACGTAATATGGGCGTAGGAGTCATTAGGGAAAAGTGAATTGAATATGAAACAAGTTGAGTAATTAACGATGAGGTTTATGTACTTTTGACAACTTCTTTAAAGCTCGTCGGTTTCTTAAGTCGTCGCCACCTCCTAGCGCCAGCTCCGTCTGCTTTCGCTTTCAGACTTTGACTATTTAGCTGAGAGATAAACATCGAGAGAGGAGTTTTCACCTAATAAAGAGAAAAGGATATCAATTAAAAAACGAAAATATGTCAGGTGTAATCGACCAAGCCGGCAAAAGTCACACCCTGAGAGATTACCAACAACCATACACTTCATGTTCCGGGTTGATTTTCTTTTTTTGTACCTACGGTCTCTTGGGTATTTGGTATTGGAAGAAGAAAAAATGACATGCTTTTGACAGTAAATGTATCGAACATCAATGTATCGTCATATCGATTATAGCTGGAATTATATCTATCTATGTCAAACTTCGACTGATTTCAATATATCTACCAGAGCAGATATTTGGCAATGGTCTTTTCTCGATAAGAAGATATACCTACAAATCGGGGTGTTGTACTCGGGAGAGATTTGGAGACAACTGACTAACGCTTATGTTATTTCTTACGAAAAAACTGTTGGTGTATATACAAACACCGTAAGTTCAATATTAAAGCTGCAAAAGCTAAATAAAGTTAAAAGTTGAAACTAAGGCCGCACATTTGTGACTTAGGTCAGCCTACGTCACAACTTGTATGCTATTTCCCGCCCTTTCGATGCACTTGTGTCTCCTCGTAAGGAACCCAAAGTCATTCCTTCAACACGATTATCAGTCAATTAATAACTTCACTAAAAAGAATGTTACAACAAACTTGGGCAAGGTTGATTTAGCATGATGGGCGTCTTAAAAACGGGTACAAGCTTACAGCATCTTATGAGAACATAATAAAAAATGTTGAAGAAACATGATATAGTCATGTTAAATCAACATGACTGTAACATGTTGCTATACGAGATCGTCACGCTGACTTAACATGCTGTCATGTTGATTTAACATGACAACATCATGTTGATATACGAGTACGTCTATTACGTATACATGTTTATTAAAATACTAGGGGGCTATGCCCCCTGAAGGCGCTCCGCGGCCCTATTTTTACCCTCCTATCAGTGTTAGTTTTATTTTTCCCCTAAAAAATTACGATATGAGGTATACTTTAATTTTAAACTTTACTTAAAATTACTTTAAAATTAAAAGGACGCGTTTTGAAATGACTGCTTGATGAATTATTGCAGTAAAATAATGAACAATGATAGTCAGGTAATAATCAGCTTTATCATGAGTCGGGAATCGAACCCACATCGAGTTCATAGTAGACGAATTCGACGTCTTAGACGACTCGGCCACCGCTCGACATGAGGATGTCAGCACAAATCTTGTGTAGATAAGTGTAGAGCTGATGCGTAGGCTACACAGCTACTGCGCAACCTCCTCGACCACTGCGCATCCTTCCGCGCATAGCGGTAGCAGTACCGGATCATTCTGTAAACTCACTCAGTTTTATAACGTGTTTTTAAAAAAAACCTGGGTCCTTTTTCCAAAATCTGATTACAGCGGGCTCATCTAGGGCCTATTACCTGTCGATTTACGCAAAAATCATGGAAATCGGCCCGGTAGAACGCTCAAACGGAGATTTCGCAACTTTACCACGTAATATACGAGGCTCATCCAAAAAGTAAGTTCACCCCTTTCATATCTCCGAAACTAAAAGGGATAAATCAAATCGGTAAAAAATAACTTCTTACTTATAACCTCAGCTCTCCATAGGTACCAAGATTTTTAAATTTGGACCACTGGTTGCCGAGATATTCGATTTTTACGTGAACAACTCCCGGCCAGTTCCGTCCACCAAACGACGCGCAGATATGAGATGCACCGCGCGCTGTCGCGTCGCTTTTGTCTTCTGGGACTCTCAAGGAGTACTTCTCGCCCATTATTTGGAGAAAGGGTGTACAATCAATGCACCTCGGTATTGAGGAATGTTGAATTCGTTGCGATTGGCAATAAGAAACAAGCGACCGGGTCTCTTGTCTCGTGGTCCCCTATTCCTTCACGATAATGCCAGACCTCACACGGCGAAAGAGACCCAAAATTTGTTGGACAAATTTGCGTGGGAGGTGTCACCTCATCCTTCATACTCTCCAGCCCTTGCCCCGAGTGACTATTATATTTTTCCGCAACTCAAGAAGCACCTAGGTGGCCAGCGCTTCGAGAACGATCAGCAGGTGATGGAAGCAGTCAATGGCTGGTTCAAGAGTCAACCAATAGTGTTCTTTGAGAACGGCATTAAGAGGCTTCAGAAACGCTATGAAAAATGCATCTAAAGGAACGGAAATTACGTCGAAAAATAAGGTAAGATTGTTTTAAAGCCAATCTTAGAATATTTGAGTTGGTTATTCCTACGTAGGTGTGTGGGGAACACAGTCAATTCAGGTAGCGTGACGGGAATCGCAGCGCATCGTTTGGTGGACGGAACTGGCCGGGAGTTGTTCACGTAAAAATCGAATATCTCGGCAACCAGTGGTCCAAATTTAAAAATCTTGGTACCTATGGAGAGCTGAGGATATAAGTAAGAAGTTATTTTTTACCGATTTGATTTATCCCTTTTAGTTTCGGAGATATGAAAGGGGTGAACTTACTTTTTGGATGACCCTCGTAAAAAAACCTGGGCAATATTTTGAAAATCTGAAAAGAGTTGGCTTATCTAGAGACAATTGCCCGTCGATAGCCGCAAAAATCATGAAAATCGGCCCGGTAGAACGCTGGAACTAAGCGTTACCACTTTCGCAAAATTAGGAGGTCTTGGACCTTATAGTATAGATAGAGCTGATGCGCAGGCTACCCAGCTACTGCGCAACCTTCTCGACCACTGCGCATCCTCCCGCGCATAGTGGTAGCAGTCCCGGAGCATTCCGTAAATTCACTCAATTTTATAATGTGATTTTAAAAAAACCGGGGTCCTATTTCCAAAATCTGATTAGAGCGGGCTCATCTAGGGCCTATTACCTGTCGATTTACGCAAAAATCATAGAAATCGGCCCGGTAGAACGCTCAAACGAACTATGACAAAAAGTATAAGTTTACATTGTTTAAATGGGAGAATTCGCAACTTTACCACTTAATATAAAAAAACCTGGGCCATATTTTGAAAATCTGAAAAGAGTTGGCTTATACTTTATGAGCGTGTAAAGTATGCTTACTTCTATAGTTCGTGTTCTCCCGTAATTTCAAAAGAATACCTCAAGTGTTCGGACGAGATATCGACGGTGAAACTACCAAACCACGTATCTCGTTTGCGGTATTTAAAAATCTACGCTCACATTTTATTTTTTTGAAGTAGACCAAATCAATAACATTCCTTGAAATTTTCACGGAATTTTCTCCGCACAAAGAGGAAAAATCACAGAAATTTTCAAGACTAGATGTTAAGTATTTTTTCATTTAAAAAATAAAGTATGACAGGAAGTCTGCGACGTCGCAAACCGAGATACGTGGTTTGGTAGTTTCACCGTCGATATGTTTATTCAGCGTGAACATTCGCTACCGTTTCATGTGTGAGTGTGTGTCTCTCTAAAGGATAATTCTGTCTACTTGCACATATCTATGGGATATTCCTTTCCTCTGTCGTTCATTTGGAACCGGTCAGTTGATTTTTACCTCTCATCTTTTAAGAAATCTTCTTTTCCTGAAAATTTTGCCCAGTTATCATTCGCTAAGCCGTTTTCTCCTCTCTGTTTTGAGGTTAGGTTGACCCAACCCTACCGAATGCGAATTAGAGTAGCGGAATTAGTTTCCAGCACTAATAGTGGTTAGTGTACAGAAACCAAAAATCATGTGTGTCCAAATCACACAATTTGAGTTAGTATATAGAAACCATTTTTAGTCATCTGACGCTAACTCATTTTTTTCAGTGTAAAGTTGTAATCAGTTTTGATTGCAACTTCGTACACAAGGACGCTCCCGATGTTTTGCGAGTTCAAATCCAGTCAAGGCATCAGTCATCTGCAATCCACACACTTTGGGTTCAGTACCATAGGACTGGCATAGGACTAGCCTTGGTGCTGTCAGTGCAAAGTAAGGTCAGTATAATCAAAGAATTATAATTATGGAATTTTAAAATCCTTAACGATTACGGTTCATTTAGCCACAGTTTATTTAGCCACGTGGCAAAATGCAACAAAAAATGTTGCATCGTGCCACAGATTCTAGGTGCGATGTGGCTAAACGAAACAAAAATTAGTGTGGCAAAATGCAACAAATCATGTTGCAGTTAGCCACACGACCAAAGGACAAAACCACGTATCTGCATTGCAGCGTTACCGAACCTAATCGAAACGAACTTGACCTAACTTTACCTAACCTAACATAACATAACCTAACCTAACCTAACCTAACATGACCCAACCTAAGGAAGGAGAGATGGACGCATGTGGTCAATAATTTTTCGGATACTTTCCTATTAGTAGATTGTCATGTATTTCAGCGTAAAGTAGAATCAGTATTGCATTGGTCACTAGGTAAAATTATTACAATAAAAATTGGTTTCAATACGAATGGTATTTATACTTTATGATCTATTCCAGATCTTCAATAAAATCACTAACACTGCAGTAAAATAAAAATGGGAAGATAAATAACACTTTTTTTCACGGAACTTGGTGGCCATTCCGAAGACTGTGGCTAACTGCAACAATTTTTGTTGCATTTTGCCACGCTAATTTTTCTTGTTTCATTTAGCCACACAGCACCTAGAGTTTGTGGCAATTTGCAGCAATTTGTGTTGCAGTTCGTTTTGAAAGAAGAATACCTAATGAGCTATCATCAACTTAAAAATAATTGTTTTTGTCTCGTTTGTGAGTATTATTACCATACAGGGTGAGCGAAAAGTCCCCGACCCCCGCCCCCCCTCTAACTTTTGAACGAATTGAGCTAGGGAAATGAAACTTTGGGAATGTTCCTATCTCAAAGGGAACCATCAAAGAACATAAAAAACTAAGAATTTTGGCGCAAACCGCAAATGAATATCTTAATTTTTGACCGAGTTATGATAAGTCAAAGGTCAAATTTGACCTATTTTCAAAAAATCATAACTCCGATTCAAATTATCGTAAAGAAAAAAATAAAACGGGAAAATTTACCAAATTGTGTCCGCTTTTAAGTAAAAATTGCAAAAATTACTTTCATTTAATTTCAAGGGGGGCTCGGACCCCCAAATACGTCAATTCAAAGGTCATTCAATTTTCCCGCGAAATAGCCAATTTCCCCTGGATTTGCCCCCACATTATCTCAGTAAGGTCAAAATCAGTTCAACATTACGTTGGCAAGTCCCCAAATTTCGGGAAAAGTTAAAAAAAAATGATATTTAAACGGTCAAACTTACTTACCTTAAATTTCGTTTTTTTTTAACTTTTCCCGAAATTTGAGGACTTGCCAACGTAATGTTGAACTGATTTTGACCTTACTGAGATAATGTGGAGGCAAATCCAGGGGAAATTGGCTTATTTTGTTTTATTTTTTTCTTTACGATAATTTGAATCGGAGTTATGATTTTTTGAAAATAGGTCAAATTTGACCTTTGACTTATCATAACTCGGTCAAAAATTAAGATATTAATTTGCGGTTTGCGCCAAAATTCTTAGTTTTTTATGTTCTTTCGAATGAGGTATCACAAAATAGGGGTTGCTATTTGAAAAAAAAAGTTGGGGGGCCCCCGTCCCCCCCTGAGGGGGGGGCCAAAATTTTGACCCCCCCAAAAGATGGTTCCCTTTGAGATAGGAACATTCCCAAAGTTTCATTTCCCTAGCTCAATTCGTTCAAAAGTTAGAGGGGGGGTCGGGGACTTTTCGCTCACCCTGTATTACAATTTATTTATCGTGTTAAGCGTTATTAGCGTTTTCGAGTCGATTTATTTCCCAGATAACAATTTCAACGTTGAACAACGTAGAATTCCACGTTTCTCGTGAAACCTTCCACGTGGAAAGCGACGTGTAGGTACCGGAACTTGTAACTCTACGTGGATGTCCATGTATTAAGTACCGTTTCCGGAACGTTCCCGTGTAAACGTTGTCAGCGACAATGTTTACAGGAACGTTTCAGTGTCCACGTCGCAGGAACGTTGCAGTGTCTACATTGCAGGGACGTGGCAGTGACTACATTGCACGAACGTGCAGTAACATTAGAATCCATTTTATTTGCAAGACATAGTGTGGCATTCATGTTTGGGCTTTTCACAGTTTGTGCGTCTCTTTCCCTCCTAACGTGTTTACGATTAGAAAATTTCGTTAATTATCTACTTGTTTGCAATAAATGACGATTAATTAAAATACAATCATTCACTTCATAGGCACGACTTTCATTTACTTAGGTGTACGTACTAGAGGAGGAATAAGCACTTTCAGTTAGAGTAGAACATGAGGTCTACGGGTTAAAATTGTGGACGCTGACTTGAGAATACAGAATTAGAAACAGACAAGTATGTGCAAACCAGATAATTAACGAAGTTTTATATATGTAAAACACGGAGGTATAAGCATCACTTCAAGCACGACATTAAACTGCGAAAATCACTTGGTACGCCAATATCAAGATAACAATGGTGGACACTCTCGAACAGTTGCAACCTTTCCTGATCAGACTGATTCCAGGACCTTGGTTGGTGCCGACATGGGCTGCGCATGCGCTGTAGACTTTTTTGAGTAATCTGCGCCGCGAAATGCAGCGCCACCCAGTGGACGCTCCTGGCCTGTGTCCTGCCTGAGTAGGGTGAAAATGGGAATTTGACCGCAGTAAATTATCCAACAGCGTTGCATGATTGTGCAGAAAAATACGAATTAAATTACAGCGTTGTATAGGGATTATTGTTGAATATGGCAATGCTGTAAAAAGAAAGTATTACATGTTACCCCTTCAATATGCGGGTTATGCAATCGTGTAAAACTATCCCTACAAAAAACTTTAACATCCATTAATACAAACAACCCTCCTTCTCCTCCCATCTAAATCCTCGTATTATCCCTATACCCACCATCAAAACCAAACCATTATTCCCATAAAATCCCACCACTCCCTAAACCCTATGAAATCCCTCATTTTTCCATCCCACTATATCAAAAACCTACCCCCCTATAATCCCCTTCCCTATCACCCCCCAACTTCAAAACTCTACAATACCCCAAAAACTAACATTCCTCCCTCCACAAATCCACCAAACTCATACCCAACCAAACTTAAAAACCACATAACCTACCAAAACTCCTATTAACACCCCTTACCACCCCATCCCAACTTAACCAAAAACTCACCCCCCATAAAAATCCCTCAATATTCACCCCCCCAACTTCAAAACTTCCAATATCCCCCAAAACTTTAAACTCCCTCCCCTACACAAACCCCACATTTACCCCCCCCTTACACATCACCATACTCAACTTTTAATTTCTACATCACCTTACCCCAATCCCCAAAACCTTCCCCACCCACCCCACCTCACCCCCTCCCTTCCCTCATCTTCAACATGAACCCAACACCACCTCCCACTATCCCCCCTACCCCAACCCACTCAACCCACACCCTCACCCCTCCAACCTCAAACTACACATCCAAACCCCCAACACCCCCCCCCCTACCACCAAACCCCTCCAAAACCAACCCAACCCCCAAACCCCAAACCACCCCCCCCAAACCAACCCCCCCACCCCCCACACACACCACCCAACACACCCAAAAAAAAAAAAAACCAAAAAAAAAACCCCCCCCCCCCCCCCCCCCCCCCCCCCCCCCCCCCCCCCCCCAAAAAAAAAAAAAAAAACCCCCCCCCCCCCCCCCCCCCCCCCCCCCCCCCCCCCCCCCCCCCCCCCCCCCCCCCCCCCCCCCCCCCCCCCCCCCCCCAATTTTTTTTTTTTTTTTTTTTTTTTTGTCCCCCCCCCCCCCCTTTTTTTTTTTTTTTTTGCTTTGTGGTGTGGGGGTGGGGGTTGTTTTGTTTGTTTGTGGTGTGGGTTTTTTTGGGTTATAGTTTGGGGGGGGGGGGGGGGGGGGGGGGGTGGGGGGGGGGGGGGGGGGGGGGGGGGGGCCGCCCCCCACCAACAGGGGGGGGGGGGGGGGGGGCCCCGTTTCACCTTGCGTTTTGGGAATGGATATTGCAATGTTCAGTTTGATGAATTAAAAAATTTTTATTATTTTTTATTGGATATTTACAGTTACAGTTTAAAAACAGTTCGCGTTTAGAAAACGCACTAAAAACGTGAGGGTTGTCAACCACAAACATCGGATCCTTCTCCTTCTCCGAACTTTAAATCTACACTTATGTCATCGAGTTTCCGATTGTTATTTTTCCGGGCCATCCTGATGAAACGGAACTTGCAGTCGGATGAAAGGTACTTGGAGTACAGGTACGGTGCGGAGCAAATGAGCGCCAGTAAACTCAAGATGAATAGAAGAACATCCGTCAAGGTAGAGGGTGCGCATTTGATTTCCGGACAGACAGGGCACATTGTGATGTTTGCTTCGGATGAGTTTTCCACCAGTGAGGATTTCACTCCAACAACAGCAATGATGATGGTGATGAGAATTATTTTATCAATCATGATTTCTTCCTTGCGATACTGAGAAGAGAATGCATACTATTTATACGAAATCCAACTGCTAGACCCGCTCTCCTCTCTCTCTTGTGTTTAATACTACGCGAATTGCACTTAAAAGTCTACCTATCTTCCAGTCCTCTTCGTCTACTTTCTTGTACCCCTGCTTTAGGAAGTAAATTATTTCGTGCTCGTCTGCGACACGTTCTAGGAGAAGGCAAAATCTTTCCGTTATCTCAACTAAGCCGTAACACCCGACGGGATCGGAAGTGTCTATTGAGCTGAGTTTAAGATGGTGGAATAACTTGTCAGGAAAAAGGAGTCGGGCAAACTTGTTCAAAAGCTCTGCTCGTATTCCTGTAAATTTGAAAGTGAGAGCCTCATATACCATATCCAAGGTGTTCATCGCTCTGATCGATTGTGATTTGAGGGTTGGAGCGTCCATACTTGACGAGTTCTTGTTTTGAAATGATCGATCACACTTCCTCGACACTATTTATACGTTCCCCCGACTCGCATTGATAATTTTCCCACTTGTATGAAAGCGTAGTTTTATATTGCGACTACAAATTATGACTACACAGTTAGGACTCAAGTACACTTGAGAAAATTTAGCACTCAGACAGACTCGAGTGGGCGTTATCGAGGTAGAGGCACTTAAGTGGTGGATAACAATGATGCAACTTTCTCGCCTCTTGCATCAGCTACTCGAACCACTCTGGCTGATGCAACTTTCTCGCCTCTTGCATCAGCTACTCGAACCACTCTGGCTGATGCAACTTTCTCACCTCTTGCATCAGCTACTCGAACCACTCTGGCTGATGCAACTTTCACTTGCAAGAGGCGAGAATGTTGCATCAGCCAGAGTGCGATTCGACTCTTATAAAAAGTCAAGCGCAGTAGGTAGGGGAATCATTATGTCTTCGCCTTCGTGGATAATAGTTTCGCCGCCAGCGTCCTCAGTGTCCAGTGCTAACGTATTCGACCTAATCGAGTCGGACAAATTATGACGACATAGTTTGTCCGAGTGAAACCGAGTTTGGTGATTATCAAATACTACTATATTTACTCCGTGGTAAATTATAAATCTACATAAAAGTGTAATTTATGTTACGACTTATGACGACATAGTTTGTCCGAGTGAAACCGAGTTTGGTGATTAACAAATACTACTATATTTACTCTGCGGTAAATTTTAACTCTACATAAAAGTGTAATTTATGTTACGACTTATGACTACACAGTTTGCCCGAGTGAAACCGAGTTTGGTGATTAACAAATACTACTATATTTGCTTTGAGGTAAATCATGAGTCTACAGTTTCTTTCCGCTCGGTGAGGAAACTATATATATTTACCTCCGCGTAGAAAACTCGTCAGTCTCACTTTTGATGATATTGGAAACCCTCGAGCTTATAATAGTATTCACATGTTCACTCTGAAATCTTTTCAGAGAACAGAATCTTACAAACGAGAAAATAGTGTTGATTTTCTGTTCTGACGAAATCAGAAAATCTCGAGCTTATAATAGTCTAAAACTTTGAGCTTAAAATAGTATTCACTCGTTCGCTCTGAAATCTTTTCAGTGAACAGAATCTAGCAAACGTAAAGAAAGTGTAAGTTTTCTTTTCCGACCGACTCGGAAGACTTTGAGCTTAAAATAGTATCTTTATCATGGCTGCTCAAGAACAGAATGTTGAAACTTTCATCCAATGTGATATTTGTGATGAATTTTATAAACAAGGTGAAAAGCATGAACATGGTGCGGAACAAATTAAGAAGGAGGAGGGTATCAACGATGAAACGTATATTAAACAGGAGGCTCATCCAATGTGATATTTGTGATGAATTTTATAGACAAGGTGAAAAGCACGAACATGGTGCCGAACAAATTAAGAAGGAGGAGGGTATCAACGATGAAAACGCACATTAAACAGGAGCACAACGCGCTCATCCATTGTGATCTTTGTGATGAGTTTTATGCGGAGGGAGAGAATCATGAGCAATCTCCCGAACATATTGAAAAGATGTCCACCTCATCACCTACCGATGACAACAACGATCAAGAATATTGTGACACGTGTAAAATATCATACCATAAAAGAGAAAAACATGAAGAATCTGCAAGTCACATAAGAAATTTGTTCGAGATGAAAGTACCGATTGTTCAAGTTGAGACTGCTTGTCAAAGCAGGTTGAAAACATTTTTCATCACAAACTTCCAGCCAGAGAATCTCATCATAGATGAGTACCTCCTATCGGCTAAAGACCTCATAATTAAAAAAATAAAAGAAGAACTCACCGGCGAGGCATTGAAGGTTAATATACTAGTTTACGCCGAGTACGAGAAAGCTGATGATAAGGACAAGGAAGGAATGCAGTTGAAAAAGTTTAAGACTAAAAACGAAGCTATTTTCGCGTCAACGGATCTGGACGAGTATTATGAAAAGTTCAGGGCCAAGATCAATAAAGAGTCATTCGATTTTCACATGAACGGATCCGGGTGGGTGCTGAAGAAGATACAGGGTATGGAGCTACGTGTCAACCGCTATTACGCGTTACATCGAGGAGGAACGTACGTTAAGCTTCCGTTTCGAACGAACAATGTTGTCAATGTAAATAACGGTGCATTAAACGATTGTTTCCTGTACGCAATGTTGGGAAAGTTCCTCCCGAAGGATGAGAAGATAAATATCGTCCGGAAAAATATTTAAATCTGTTCGATCGTTACGATTTCTCGGACGTTCGATTACCCACGAGCATAGATGACATTATCAAATTCGAGAAAAGGAACAACGTATCGGTTTCGGTATTTGGGCTCCGTGAGAGTTTGGTGTCCAACAAGAAAAAGTATACAGTTTACCCAATTAAAGTTGCCGACCCGGAAAGAGAGGACCACACCGACCTACTATGTCTCTCAACCCCCGTACCTTTAAGTTACCATTATTGCTGGATCAGTAACTTTGAACAACTTGTACGAAAACAGTTGACAAACCATCACGGACAAATCTTTATCTGCAAGAAATGCTTTACGTACAAGAACTCGATGGAGGAATTGAATCAACATAAAGTTCTTTGCTCTTTAGTAAGCAAAGACGCATTCCTAGCTTCATTTCCAGACGAGCGATACCTCAAATTCGAAAATCACCACAAGGAAATAAAACATAATTATGTAATTTATGCAGACTTTGAAGCCTACTTGGAACAAATTCATGGTGACTCGGAGCATCCAGCGTCTGCGTATAGGCGGCACATCTCAAATTCTTACGCTTACCTCCTCGTCACGGAGGATCCCGAATTTAAAATGACGGAACCGAAACTGTACCGTGGCGAAGAGGCACATATCAAATTTCTGGACGATATAATCACTCTCGTAGGAAGAATCAGTGAGAGTTACAATGACAAAGAGAGTAAAATAATAATGACACATGAAGACCGGGCCACATTTGAAGCGGAAAATAGGTGTGGACATTGTGAGGTGGATTTCTCACAACCAGGTATCGTAAAGGTAAGGGATCATGACCATCAAAAGAGAGCGGGAGGGAAAACAAGGTCCAATTATCGAAAAGCCTTATGTTCAAATTGCAATCTTATTTTCCGACATGAGAAATGTGTTAGAGTCGTCCTGCACAATGGTAGCAGGTATGATTTCCACGAGGTAGTGCTGGCTCTGAACAAATATCCTCATCGCGTCGAAATAATACCACACACGGAGGAAAATTACATCAGTATGACGGTCCATCTGGGAAACAGGTTTTCGATCAAGTTCATCGACTCGTTCCGATTCCTCCCCGCATCGTTGGATAAACTGGTTCAGACGATCCCGCGCGAATCTTTCGTTCGCACGAGGAAACTCACTCGCACAGACAATGAGTTCGATATGGTTTGTCGGAAAGCTCCGTTCCCGTACGATTACGTTGACAATCCGGCCAAGCTGAACGAGACGCGTCCACCACCGCGAGAGGCTTTCTTCAACACCCTGACTCAAACGGACATCTCTGAAGAAGAATACGAACGGTTTCTCCAAGTTTGGCAAACTTTCAATTTCCGTAATCTCGGCGAGTATTCAGATTTCTACTTGCGACTCGATGTGTGCCTCCTCAGCGATGTGTTTGAGGAGTTCCGACTTTTCGGAATAAAAAATTATAGTTTGGACTGTGCCAATTACTTGACGCTACCCGGTTTCGCTTTCGACGCCTTCCTAAAAATAACTAATGTGAAAATTCAACTCTTCAATGATATGGATATGGTATTCATGATTATGAGCTCGATCCGAGGTGGGATAACACAGGTGGTGAAACGGCACGCTCTTGCAAACAATCCTTTGATACCGGATCAGTTTGATCCTAAAAAACCAGTGAACTATATACAATACTTGGATGTGACGGCACTTTACGCACACACCATGAGAAAGCATCTGCCCTACGATAACTACACTTGGGTCCCGGAAGGAGAAGAGTTGCTAACTCTGGCGAAAACTATAATCAACCATCCCGACGACGCTCCTTTCGGGTACATACTCGATGTAGATATTGAATATCCAGAACACCTCCACGACCTGCACAAGGACCTTCCGTTCTTGTGCAAGAACGAAATACCACCATCGGGAGCGGGGAAATGTACGAAACTATTGACGACTCTAGCTAATAAAAACAACTATGTTATCCACTATGTAATGTTGAAAGAAGCGCTCGGTCAAGGATTAAAACTCCTGCGCGTCAACCGGGCCATCAAATTCCGTCAGGCTCCTTTCTTGGCACCCTTCATCGAGCTGAACGCCCGGTTGAGACGGGACGCTACGAATCCGTTCCACCAAACGCTCCTGAAACTGTGCAGCAACGCTTGCTACGGAAAATTTATCGAGAACCCGTTGAAGCGAAAGAATATTAAATTGGGTACAAACAGCAGACAGATATTGAAAGCCATCTCACGGGTCGATTTCGTAGATCGCACGATTTTCGCAGAAGAATTGGTAGCAATCCATTTACGGAGAACAGAGGTCGTCATAGACAGACCAATGATTGTTGGTTTTTCAATCTTAGATCTGAGTAAAGTACACATGTATCAATTCCACTATAATCACATGCTTAAGAAGTACAATCCCGACCAAGTTCAACTTCTCTATATGGATACGGACTCGTTCATTTACGAGTTGACTACACCGAACGTCTACGATGATATGATGTCAGATCTACACTTGTACGACACCTCCAACTTCCCAGAAGGTCATCAATGTCGCAGCGCGACAAACCGTAAAGTAATGGGTAGTTTTAAGGATGAAACGGGTGGAATACCCATTGCTGAGTTTGTCGCGCTGCGACCCAAGATGTATGCGTATCGTTTTAGCGACGGGGAAACAGAGAAAAGGGCAAAAGGGATATCAACACCAGTGGTAAGATCGCTAAACTTTGCCAATTTTCTCACAGTATTAAAAGATCCTGAATCGAGAATGACCGCCTCGATGCGCAGGATCGGGGCGCGGAAACACCAACTATACTCCTTCGAAACTACAAAAAGAACCCTCTCCGGCTTAGACGATAAACGTTGTATTTTAGAAGACGGTGTTAGCACTGTTCCTTGGGGTCATCGTGACAACAAAGATCCTTGCATGGTGGATGAAAGTTGCGGAGCCGAGACCGAGTTGAGAAAAATCCTCGCTGTTAAACAACTTCGTATAAATAGTATAGATAATTCTGGAGAACCGTCAGTTAAGAAACCTCGAATTTGAAAATAGGAACATCCTCGCTGTTAAACAACCTCGTATAAATAGTATAAATAATTCTGCTGGAGAACCGTCAGTTAAGAAACCTCGAATTTGAAAATAGTAAAAGTGCAACTAACGGAACGAACAAATGATGGCTTGTCTCGATGTACAAGGTTTTTGGAGCCAAGGAAATTTCATCGTCAAAGAGTTTGGTCTTGTGGACATGAAGTGTACTCAAACTGAACTCTATTTATTCAAACCTCCGTTCCCGAGCAGCATGTTGAGCGCTAAAGACGTTGTGACAAACAACTGGTTAACACGCAATTATCATCACTTGGAATGGGAAAGCGGGTTTCTCGAGTACGATGAATTCACTTCAAAAATGAATAGCATCGGGAACCGCTACGATGTACTTTATGTTAAAGGTGAACAAAAACGAAATTTCATCAGTAGTTTCGTGCCGGACAAATGTATCGTTGTAAATTTGGACACTAAAGATTGTCCGTCCTTGCGACTATTGGCTCGTTGGTCGACAGCATATACGTGTCCTTTAGTACATCCATTCTGCGCTATGTCGAACGCATTCCGATTGTGTATGTGGATGTCGGCATCTTATTATCGTGATTATTTCACAGATGAAATCATGCAATGGCAGGAGAAGATTATAGTGGCAGACGAACAAAGGAATCACCCCGATAATAATAAAGGAGTAGTAGATGAACAGTCAGATTGAACGAACCGAAATATTGCGGACGAAAAGTGAAATCATCCGTGCTTAATATAGCAGACAAATTGTCGAATCAACCCGACTTAATACATATATAAGTAGCACACGAAAAGTGGAATCATTCGCAGACGAATTATCGAAGCGAAATATAGCAGTCGAAAAGTATCCGTGCTTAATATAGCAAACAACTTGTTTCACTCGAAATATTTAGCGCACGAAAATTGGAATCATTTGTACCTTGAAAGAACTGACGACATGGAAGTTTTCAACAATTCAATCTTGATCGTCAACGCTAAAGAGCTGACTGTAAACGCCCGCTACAAGATGAACAAACTCATCAAAATACCAACCAAGTACGGGATCACCGTTGCCGCTGATATCACCTTCGAGAATCATCATCGTCTCCTCTTCCTACCTTCGCACATTACGAACCGTTTGACGGACGATGCAATTCAGGATATCAACGCTGGATCCTTCGATCTCATCTACGAAGGCCCGATCGGAAGAACATATAAATTCGCACTCGTTCCAAACGTTGCAGCTTGATTTATATTGTATGTATTATTGTATTCTTTGTAAATGATGTAATGGTTGAAAAAAAAAATAAATAAATAAATAAATAAAAAAAAAAAAAATGAACATGTTATTTATTTTTTTTTTTAATTTTTGCTTAAGATCAATCCAATTGCCTCACGGTTCCGTGCAGTAGTTCGTACGAATACTTCACAGGTGTGATCAGAATCACCTGGGCTGTGGTGTTGGCCGGGAAATTCTCTTTTACCACAACGGTCAACGTGATATCTACCGGAGCTGTTTTTAGATCTTCACCTTGAACGCATTTGATGACAAAAATCGCGCGATCTTTGAAATGTTCATACAACATAGATGGCTCGCAGAGTTTCTCACCTTTCCAGTAGTCTCTCATAAAATCGGTGTAGTTCAGATAGGCGTGATGATAATCCATACTCGAGAAATCGTAGATCGTATCAACTTGAGGAAACCGACGCTCACCGATTTGAACGCTGACCGAGCGCACATTTACATGGTCGAAACGAGAGGAATCCTTAAGGTGATTGTCCCGTCGATCCGTTTGAAATACCAACACCACGAATTTGGGCTTGTGCCTGCTGGTTGTTCTTACGCTCCACTTGAACGTCTTGGTCGGAAAAATCCCCGGGATGTCGTGCGATTCCTAATTCATGTATCCGAAACTCATCTTGTCGTTCTTCTTCATCTTGAGCAAGATTTGTTTTTCCAGTTCCAACGTGAATTTGACGACGGGAATCTCCCAATAGATTTCGATTATTTTAAATTTGATGGTGTAACCGTCCGCGGTCGCCGCGTCGGTGATATAATATGCGTTCTTATCCGTACCACTGCGCACTAGGATCAACTCTTGCGAGCATCTGACTAGAACGTCTTTGAAATGTACTGCGAATCCGCTGAGTGTAGACAACGGTACGATTGCGGAGAAAGTTTGATTCGCCGTTGTGTAATCCCATTCGGTCCATGAATGAGTGATGTCACAAAACCCGGCAGTTGCGAGTCCCGCGGTTTCCGCTCTAGTGTATGTGAGATAAGTTTTCACGGTCGATGTCACTCCGACAGACTGCATGCTATCGATTTCCGTCCCGTTCACTTTGTACTGCATACGGTCGAACAAGTGCAGGGGATAATTGTTAGCCCACTTGAATTTAGGTTTTGTAGCATCTGCGGCGGCTCCAGGATTTTTCTCGAGTTTCACTTCTACACACATGAAGATCCTCGAATCTTGAGGCACGGTGATCAGACCGTGGGTATCGGGGGTGAACCGGATCGAATCGTTGTTTCCACGCCGTTCGTCGACCGGACCGAAACGTATGTATTCGTATTCGATGATCTCTTGTCGCCAAGCTTCCATCTCGTTCTTATTTCGGATTTTTCACCACGAATCCGAGTTGTGTGAGAGCTCTCTTGGAATATTCGCTCAAAGTTTTCCTCTGCTGCTGTGTTGTTGTTGTTGTTGGACAACTAGTTCGTGGATTATCAATACTATTATATGCGAGAGAATTTAGGAACGTATCGTCGTTCTGGATCCTTCGTTTACCCATAAGTTACCGGTCTCACGTGCAGTCGAACTGTCACTTCTTCACCACCGAAATTTATCGCTCTTCCTTGTTGGTCTACTATATTAACGAGCAAACGTTGGATCTTATCACCCAAGACGGGGTAGTAATGAATCGTCGACGGTTGCTCTACCATTTTGAATCCTGGTTCGATATCGGGAGCAAACGCATAAATGTGATGTCCGCGCACCCCGTTCACGTATCCACCGTCGGCGATGCTGCATTCGATGCATATCATGTTTACGGGCGAGATGTTGACGCGATAGTCAGCTTCGTGCCATTCGTCCGGTGCCAAGAGACGCTTTCCGAATCCGAGCACCTTACGTAAAGTGCCGGGTCTGCGGAAATCGATCCAGTACTTGGATTTGATGCTTACTTTAAGCGTAGCGTTGTTCGCTTTGAGTTTGATAGCTTCCGCTCCGCCAAGATCTCCCTGCAAGTATTCTTGTATACCCTCGATCTCGTAGGCTCCGATCGGGAAGGAAATTGCCGAGTAATTCTCTTCAGGGCTCTCGGAGTAGAAAAGCAGTCTGTTCGTTATATCGATGTTCGGGATGGAATAATAAGTTACAAAACCCGTCAGACCGATCTCGCAAGGTCCGAACAACTCGAGAGGTCTAGGCAGTGCAAACTCGAGAACGTTGCTCCTCCCCGTCAACATGAACGTGTGACATCTTTTCTGAGTTTCCATATTCGGGTTTCGAGAATACTATATATTCCTGGTTTGTACGAGCCATTCTAAACATCGTTTCCCGCAGACGCTCGAGTTGAAATTTTGTTCGCTATCATAATTGTATCCTATTGTCGTCGTTGAGCTACCGCGTGAGCGTAAAATGTATCGCGTAATTTCAACGGGTGGTGGTAAATCACCGAAGCTGTCGTAGTACAATGCATTCCCGCTCTTTGAAATCCGGTATGCTGTCCAATGTGTACCGGCTCCATCGCTTCGGTCCAGATTGATGATACCGCACTCGGGACGTTTGGGTTTCTTGATCGCCAATTCATCGATCATGAACACACCGCGGAAATGCGGGATTCGTAATTGTTCTTTCGCAGCGATTCTCAACTCAACATCCGTCATCGCTCGGCGCGGTAGCTCACGGATCAGTTTAAATTCTTACGGTAAGGTCTCAAGTAAAGTCCGTAACCTTTACGGTACGGTCGCAAGTACAATCCTTCACCGAGGTGTACGTTTTTCTTCAAAGATCCGTCGATGACAGTCTTGATCATTTTCGCTACCGGTGTGATTGTTCGCGCGGCCAGTCCGATACTCGTCAGGAGATTCTTGACTCCGGCACCCGTCTTCGGGATAGCCAAGATTCGCTCCGCCGGTTTCTTCTTCTCTTCTTCGACGCCCGGCACCCATCTTTGGGAGAGCCAAGATTCGTTCGATCGACCGCTCCACCGGTTTCGTCTTCTTCGACGCTCTCTTCTTCTTCTTCTTGGGTTTCGGTTTTTTCGCTGCCACCGTCTTGTTTAGTCCCATTCCGAGTTTGGCTTTGAGTTTCATAGCGTTCGTTACGGCGTATGCTGCCGCTCTTTCACCCAACGATGAGTCGGACGCTTTCACACGTTCCCAAGCTCTGTCGGCAAGTATGAGATCGGCTTTGTTCCTCTCGGTGGTGTCTTTGGTCTTACTGTAAGCGATGTCGTGGGACTTGCAAGCTTCGTCGAGCGGATTTATACCCGGATCTCCGCGTTTCAATCGTTCTGCGAGGCGAGTGCCCGGTCCGCAGTACCTGTAGTCGCCCGGTAAGTGTAGTTCGAACGGTAGTGAATTTATCAACGAGTTTAACAGTCCACGTCCTCGATTGGTTTTGCTGCAAGTTGATGTTCTTCTCGGTGACATACTCTGACGAAAATGTCCATACTATTTATACGGAGAAGTAAAGAAAATAACTGTCCGATAAAATAGGGAACGAATACGATGCGACTCGTCAAGCAAAGAAAGTCACTGCGAGTCCGGAACCTCGACAAACGGAAGAAGCAAAATGAAAACCGACGACAACGACGACGACACAGTGAACTGTTACCGAACAGTATCCGTTGCATTGTCGTTGGACCGTCCAACTGCGGTAAAACAAACGTGATGGTTTGCTTGCTACAACATCCGAACGGATTGAAGTTCCGCAACGTGTACTTGTACTCCAAGACACCGTTCCAACCAAAGTACGAAGAACTGCGTCAGATATTCGACGGAATCGACGGTCTCGGATACAACGTCTATTCGGACACGGCCGAGATTGTTCCACCAAACGATGCCGCATCAGACTCGGTCTTCATTTTCGATGATGTCGCTTGTGACAAACAAAATGCGATGCGGGAATATTTCAGTATGGGAAGACACAGCTCGGTCGACAGTTTCTACTTGTGTCAAACTTATTCTCGCATACCGAAACAATTGATTCGCGATAACGCTAACCTGCTCGTAGTTTTCAAACAGGACAATACAAACTTGCGACACATCTACGACGATCACGTCAACACAGATTTCACGTTCGAAGATTTCAGACACATCTGCTCGGTGTGCTGGCAGGACAAGTACGGGTTTTTAGTCATCGATAAAGATAGTAATAAGAACGAGGGAAGGTACCGGAAAGGCTTCGATACTTTTATTGAACAAGATGGATAACTTATCGTTGTCGACGATCGCTCAGAAATACGGTAGTATCGATAAAATCCGTCAAGATATCAAACGGAAGTTAAATACCATTCGCACCGGAGAGGCGGACGCTCAGGTGACGTTGAAGAAAGTTTTCAAACCGTTGACAGATCCGCTCGCAGCGTTGCAGAAAACTGTGTCGTCGCTCGTCAACTCCCGCACTTGTCGCTGCTCCTCAGGAAAAGAAAACCAAGATCGAAGCTTCAAAATCGGAAACGAAAGATGGAACAACGTTTGTTGATAGTTTATTTGCTTCGTTCGGATCACCGAAAAATATAAACAACGATGATGATGATGACGATTCAAAGGAGGATGATGATGATGACGATGATGAATCGTTCCAAGATGCAACGGGTAAAGAACAAACAACGAGTCGCACTGAAGACGACGACGTCGATTCTCGAAACACAATCACTGCCCCGCACGTACAGTTCTACTTGGACGATCTGGAGAAACAACCGAAACAATCCGATACCACGTATGGTGTGCGGAAAGCAATCAACGGAAACTATCTTATCGGAAACCGAACCATAAGTTTCGATTCGGACGGACGACTAATCTTGGACGGTGGCGATGAGGTGTTCGAACCGACACCCGGGTTCTTGGAGCTCATTTTTAAGAAACATCCGCGTAATTACACAGCAGATGATCGTGCTAATTTCCAACGAGTAGTTACGCTCACCAATGCGCATTGGAGGAATCATCATCCACACGGTAGACCCAACTCGAACCGCAGTCAAAAATACCGCGATCTCATCAAACCTTTGTTCGCTACATCTACTCCGAGATCAACGAGGAAGTCATCGCGTAAAAAATTGAAGAAAGGCTCCGGTATGAAAATTCACCGTGCGAAACGGGAACTCGTCTATTGGGACGATCCGAACGAATTGGTCCAACGTCTCGTTTTACTTGTAGCTTCGAAACAAGCTGGTCACACCGATCACGA
Source organism: Bemisia tabaci (assembly GCF_918797505.1). NCBI lineage: Eukaryota > Metazoa > Arthropoda > Insecta > Hemiptera > Aleyrodidae > Bemisia > Bemisia tabaci. Next base: position 77,195,614 of record NC_092794.1, read on the forward strand.
TCGTGAAATTCTGAGTATCGTCGAAGAGCTTCGCGAAGCAGATTACATCCACTAAATATAGGTTCCGCACAAAAATGAGTCACACCGACCGGTTTGGAAGATCGAAAGGGACTTACGTTCGCAACACGAAGCAAGGTCTCAAAGGTGACGGTTTCTTACTGGATCCCGACGGAAATTATCTCGTATCCAACAAACGGATCCGACAACTGCAAGATCTCGAAGAGGATACCGACGCCGTGAACAAACAATGGACAGACTCGAGGTGGACGGAAGCTATGAATTTAGCACAGCTTTGTTTGGAGAAAATGGAAGAATACAAAAGTATCGCGCAACGACTCGAGACGAAATTATCACGACTGGAAAATAGAATCAGTCAATTAGAGGTTGTGAATCGAATGAAAGGAAAATAGTGTTGCGATGAGTCACACGGACGGTTTTGGCCGATCGAAATTCCGCCGCGGTCCAAAAGGTGACGGATTCTCACTGGATTCCGACGGAAATTATATCGTATCGAACAAACGGATTCGTCAAGTGCAAGATCCCGAAAGCGATGAGGATGCGGTGAACAAACAATGGTCCGAACGGAAGTGGAAGGAAGCCATGAAATTAGCTCAACACTGTCTGGAGCGTATCCACCAACTTCAGCAATCATCGCACAATCGGGATGAAACCAATCGATGTCACCGAAAAGGATGTACCGATGATCCTGCAAAAGCTTCGTGGACCGCCGCTGAGTAAAATTGAAAAGAGACGTCTGGCCAGACGAAAACTGAATGTCGGTGATCACGTCCGGATCTCGAGACTCAAAGCCATGTTCGAGAAAGGATACACACCGAATTGGAGCACGGAAATTTTCAAGATTGTCAGCGTCAATCCCACCGTTCCGATCACGTACGATCTGAAAGACGCACACGATACGATCATCAAAGGAAAATTCTACCGCGATGAACTCCAACCCACCAACTATAAAGATACGTTCCTGGTGGAGAAAATTCTGCGTCGCAAGAAAAACCAGGTCTTTGTCAAATGGTTGGGTCTGGACGCGAGTCACAATAGTTGGATCGATAGTAAGGATTTCGTATAAATAATATGCAACGTGTTTGCGTTTTCTAAACGGGTTTGCGTTTTCTAAACGTGTTTGCGTTTTCTAAACGTGTTTGCGTTTTCGAAACGTGTTTGCGTTTTCGAAACGTGTTTGCGTTTTCGAAACGTGTTTGCGTTTTCTAAACGCGAACTGTTTGAAACTGTAACTGTAACTGTAAATATCCAATAAAAATTTTTGATTCGTCAAACTGCTGAACATTGCAATATCCATTCCAAGCGCACGCTACTGAAAAATTGAAATTCCCGAATCAGACCCTAATCTACAGTATCAGATACCAGGCCCATACTGTAAGATACGGTCTTCCGAAGCCGAAAATTTTACAAGTCCGAAATCCGAATTTATTGCACAATCTGGCAACACTGTACGGAAAAATCAACTAATTTCTTGCCCCATCTGGCAACACTGTAAAATGCGATGTTGCAAAATTTCATCCAAAATTAAATCATTTATTTACGTGCACCACGCGGCAACGCTGCTGCGCCATCTTGAAAAATACACCATTGCATAACCCGAAAAATGAAGGGGCATTAATACACGATTGCATAACCCGCATACTGAAGGGGTAACATGCAATACTTTCTTTTTACAGCGTTGCCATATTCAACAATAATCCCTATACAACGCTGTAATTTAATTCGTATTTTTCTGCACAATCATGCAACGCTGTTGGATAATTTACTGCGGTCAAATTCCCATTTTCACCCTACTTGCCTGTGCCGCCTTTTCTAGTACAACGTGTTTTGGACTACGTTGAATTCTACGTCCCGGAAATGTGGACAGCGAAACGGCGAATGAGCGATTTTAACTTTTTAGATTAGGTTTACAGAGCAACGTTCCTTTCCACGTTCCTGTTACATCGCCAGTGAGACGTCTTCGGAGCACCCCTGTTCTTTCATGTTGATTATAACGTAGAAATTGTAACCGTTCCCGGAATTTTTCAAGGTCTACGTTGATTTCCACGTTGCTGAAACGTTCGATGTTGTCTGGGTTTGTTTTCAAAAGTGTCTCAAAATTGTTTTTACCTTATCTATTGAATATTCACAAAATTTTTTAGGGTATTATTTTGAGACTTACTTCTTAAAAGACTTTTTCAAAATATACAACGAATGATTTGACAATAGTACCAGTTCTCTGAACAAAAAATAGCTATTTTGGAATTTGAACGTTACTCGCTATGAGCAGACAATCTTGTCTCAGTGTCAAGACTATCTAGTCAGGTGGCTCAAATGTCTAGCTTATGAAAAGAACTCATGGAGCTTCCGCAATAAATCTTACGTTAAGGTGAATCTTCAGCTGTAGTTCCGAAAAAATCCACCACGTCGCGCTGCTAAAATCCGATTCCGAAATCAGTGATTATTTAAATATCACAATAGATATATTAAATTCTAAGACTCATAAAATCTAGCAGCATACGTCTAGAATCCTTAGAAACAAACGCGAGCTTTGAAAGTTTAATAATAAAAGCTGTAACTTGATCCCAGTTTCTCTTACGGGATATCTGTAAGTGCGAGAGAGACAACTCACGGTAGGAGAGAGATATTTACAACTGCTGAGAGCGGTCAATCGCGATTGGTTGCATCAAGGTCATCATGCTTACCTAACCCTACTTTTTTCTGGGATCAAGTTTCAGAGCTTCAGAAATTACTTTTCACGTCGTTTTTAGTGTCAATAGGAAGAAGAATGTTAAAGCTAGAACTTATGACTCTGCAATTTAAATAGAAATTCCTTTAACTTTCATAAAAGCTCAAGGACTCACGTGGAGCTATACGGACTCAAATAGCGTGGACCAAAAAATCAAAACACAGCGGTGGCGCCCCCTGCGCGGAGAAATTTCTTGCTTCACGGAGCTGTAGATAAACCTTAAATGTTCGGTACAGCATATTTGGCCGTGGCTCTAGAACGCTCAAAATCTCATCTGTGGGAATTCCATATTCTCTCTCAATGAATAATGAGTCAGTTAAGCTCGGGAGGGATTTGCCTGCAAATAGTCGAATCTTACAGTTTTCGGTACGAGAAGAACGATGCGCATGTTGAAATTTCACGAAAAATTGTCTCCGCGGAGATATAACGCTTCCTTTTTAGGGGTCCTCGAAAACGTGTTTGAACCGACCGCCGTGAATCTTCGAACGATAAGTACGCGTCATAGACGGGAAGATGGCGGCGCCGGAGCCGACCTGCTTACTACCGCCGATTGACCAACAAAAACATACCTCCAACGCGACGCCGCCGTGTATTCTTCCACTACGCATTCCGCCGCCATATTGATCGTGACGTGTACATTAGAAACCTACGAGCGCGCAGTTCAAACGCCGTTTTAGGCCATTCTAATTTTTGGCACTTTCAAATAAACTTTTCTCCCGTTTGCAGTCATCAAAAAAATTTAGGAAAAAAACCTGTAAGCTTCGGTCACTTACTACTTTCGAATGACACAATAAAAAAGAATGACTTAACTGACTCATTGGGCATGGGCAACAGTCAGCAGCGACCGCAAACTTTCTAATTCTCTTACGGAATCGACCCATGACTTTTAGCGAATGTGTGTTCTTATACCTAAGACTAGGGAATAATATTAATAGCTACCTTGATTTCTTTAACATCCAAAATCTTGGCGGTCAGGAAATGAAGTTATTTTGAAAAATAAACCATGATTTTGCTCGCTACGACCGATCACCCGGTGACCCGAAAGTAGACAGGTCACGTTGGAAAAATGGATGATATAACCTACACTACACTTAGCTTTTCGATATCAGCCCTAAAATTACAAGCATGCTCTTCATCCCTTAAAGTGTGTATCATCTCCAGCAATGATTACTTGAAATCATTTTTTCTCTGTCCAAAATTGCCACATTTTTTGAATCGAAAACGTGGTCCGTCGCTTCTTGGTGGGCATGTAACGCAGTTTTTTCCTTCCGGTCATATTGGTGCCCATTTAATCGCATGCTGAGAAATTGACGTGTCATGCCAATGTAAATGACATCACACTCGGAGCATCTGATTTTGTAAACTACCCCTGACTCATTAGCTACGTTTATGCGAGGCTCGAAACCGGGGTTTCACGAAACCCGAGTTTGTAATGCAAGTTTCCTCCGTCGGGTTTATGCGGGCGCTGTAACCCGACTTTCGCGGGAAATCAAACTTTCCGATTTTGGCGCTGTTTATGCGCATATTTTCGATTGAACTTGAATTTCATGTTGGCGCCATTTTCACAAGCTATACTTCATTTTTCCACTATGAATTGATTCAATAAATTATTAGGTATTACTCTTTTATCCTGTGTATGTTCAATTTTTCCACAATATATAAGCGGAGGCTTCATCTTCACTAGAAAAGCCTTTACTGACTTTCTGAGCAACAGTTGGAAAAATGACAGTGGATTTTTAATCATTTTACGTTCATATTTAAAAATTGAATGAATACCTAAGTAATCTCAACAGCCCTTTAAATCATGCTCGAGCTTATATTCTGAGTTCAGAAAAGTTGCCATAGGTAATTTTAGTGATGTTAAAAATAATTGTGGCAGGCGCAGAAATTCATCATATTGTTTATTGAGCTTCTAATGATCTTACAATAGGTAGATATAGGCATTGAAAGTGTAGGAGTGCTAATCCAGTAAAGCACCGCACCTTCACTCCATGCTGTTGTAAAGATTGTATGTCTGCCATTATTGTAGTGAAACAAATAAAGAATCGGGATATACTTATGGGAATTCCTCCTTCAAGATATGATCAAAATAAGCGGATATTGATAGGTCAACAATGTATCGCTGAAGCAGAAGCGTCTAAATCCTCTTGAGGCAACGTACGGTGACAATCTCAACAAACTGGTGACGCTTCACAAATTTTGAATTTCCACATTCCCAGAGCCCAAGTAGCATTTTTCAACGTAAAAATTGATATAATGTATCAATTTATAGGTATAAAGTTGTAAAAAATATTGCAATAATATAGCTATAAAGTGGCAATTCTCAGTCAACATTTGGACGATTTTTCCCGATTTCGTCAGGTCAGATCGATAAAAAAAAATCTATACTTAATAGCAATATCATTGCTATTTGTGGCGCGCGGTGCCAAATGGTTTTAGGAAAATTGAGGAATTTTTCAGTCTACCCTAATTTTTACAACGTTGCAGAATTCATTCGAAAATCCGATCTTGCCGGAATTGACAGGAAATTCATGATTAAATCATCCAGCACCCTTTAAATTCTTCTGTCCGAGGCGGGATTAGAACACGCAACCTTCGGATTACTGCCGTGCGCCGCCTCTACCGTTTGAGCTAGCCAGGCTACCTGTCGGGAGCCTCACTTTTCACACATTACATAGCTCCGACATGAAACGAAACCCTTACCGGCGCATTTGCATGAAATAAAAAATTCAAAGAATTAAAAGTAACAAAAACAGAAACGAAATAAAAGGAGGAAAGAAAGGCATGAAAGAAGTAAAATTAAATTTCCCAGAACTCGGTTAAAAGCATAGACGATATTTATTTTGCTTGACTGGAAATTCAAACCTTTTAAAAAAGCATTGAAATTTTTAAAGTTTCAGATTTATCGAATTTGAGCTATTTCGAGAAGACTAAATTGAGGAAAAATGGTTGTTTCATCAAATTGTTGCGACACATTCCTGCATTCATGCTAGAGATTTGAAAACAAGTTATGGAAAGGAACACGCGGGAGTTTTTCATCATACTTAATAGCAAGATTATTGCGATAATTTTTGCGCCTTGCAATTAGCAGATTGGCAACAGGTGACACAACCAATAATCGGAATTTATTGCTACATCATAGCAACAATATAGCAATAATTTCCGCGCCTTCAAATGAGGGAGTAGGCAATACGCATGGCAAATATAATATAGCAACATTCCCACGATTTTATGTCCATCTATAGGTATCCTTGCTACTTGGGAGACACGCGCTGAAATCCTGTTTCTCACCCCTCTTTCCGACTGCTCTCCGAGTCCATGAGCAAGACAGGAAGAAAATAGGCAAGCTACCTACCACTGTTTGCCTACCTATGTGTGTTTTTCTTAAACTTGATTTTCAAAGGTGACTCATGTAAAGAGCAACTGAAAAACAAGATTTCAGAACCTGCCATTGCATTTCACTAACCTAAGACACCAACCCAACCTTACTATTGATATTCTTTCGCTTACACTGTGTATTATTCTCCCACTGAGATTCGATATGAACTCAATTCAAAAATCCTTCTGAAATTAATTATTCAGGTAGATTGGAATCTGGAGCTCTCAGTCTATCTGTAAAGCGCATTTACTAACATTCACTGCTGTCACAAGATATTTTTGCACAGGCAGAGCCACTTTCCACAGTTGATGCATCTCTAACGCCAAAGCTCAATTATGACAAGTGGTTCAACGACCAAAAATTGTTACACGCCTCAATAATAACCTTATTCTTATCTCAAATTGAAAATCTTGGATCACAGAGCACTCACCGAAGAATCTCCTTCCTTCTGCATCAGTATGAGAAGAGTGACGATACTTTGGAGCAATAACTTTGAACTAGTTTCAATAAATGATGGCTTCAGAATTTGAGTCATCATTTACTAGAGATTGGATCAAAGAAATAAGTCAGCAGGTCACGGTTGTGGCTGGAGTCACACTACCAGTAGGACAATCAGGAAATACGTACACGGATAACACACAAATTCAAGAGCTATGCAGCTCTGATTGGATCAGATTTTAGATTTAATCGGTAGATTGAAATGAAAAAATTCGGTGCACTACTTAAAGGGAAGCAGGGTGCCTTATCTTGAAATCCTAGGCAAATCGTGCGGATGCAGTAAAAAAGTTCTCCGCAGATGATGAACTGGTGGGTACGGCTATTACTCAATTGTAGCCTGTAAAGCTCTTTGCTTGCTTTGCTTCTGTAGTCATAAAATGTTGATTAGAGTTGCAAGAATAATCTGAAAAAGCAGTAATAAGCCTGGATTCCATCTGACACTAAACACCTTCACTAGAAAATAACGTCCTACGTTTAGCTAAATAAGGATAAGTAAGCCACATATAACTGAAGGAATCACGTAAAAGTGCTTAAGCAACAATTATAGTAAAATTATGATTGTAAAAAATGTTGAATAATGGCAAAATTAAAGCTAAATCGTGGGATAAGCACCAGTTGTTTACGAACGGTATGATAATAAATCCGCCATATTGCCGATCGCGCACCTGAAAATCGCATTTGAAGTCGAATTTCAACTAATTTCAACCTCCGGTTCGTTTATGCGGAGTGCGAAAACCTAGTCTTTAGTGTAAAATAAGGTTTCAAACACAAATTTCGGAAACCTACATTTCGTTAGTTCCGTATCGTTTATGCCGTGATTTGAACCTTGGTTTCAAACTCAGGTTTCGATTGAAGTTAGGTTAAGAGGCTCGCATAAACATAGCTATTGAGAGGAGGTGTAGATGCCTTTACTTGTGATATGAGACACTGAAGTGTGTCACAGTTGAATCAGTGAGAACGAAAACACACAGAGGATCAGGAGCAGAAAATTTTTAGACAAGCCTTTCGTCGCTCAGCGGGTCAGGGGGAGGAAGATTTTGGACAAATTGAAAAGTACAACTGTAAAATTGAGCTACTTTCTTAATTTTTTTAAAGAAGTATTTTTCTCCCTCTATAAAGCTGCCTGCAATATAAACTTATTCAAAAAGGGGGGGGGGGCTGAGCATTAGTGGTTGTCAATAGCCGTTTAGAATTGTAAAGAATACATTTCAGCAGGGGATAGATGCAAACATCGACATACCTTTCCTCTGGAATCGGTGTCGCAAACCAACCGTCTCGGCACCATGTCCATTCCGTCTTCGTTCAATATCTATAAACAGAGATTCAGCCAAATACTTATTAATGTTGACAAATAATAACTGCGAGCCAAAATTGAAAAATTGATTTTTTTTATTCTTACCTATTAACTCTTTCCATGTCCCATCCAAATAACATACTTCAAAACTGCAGACTTGTAGGCGTGACCAAGGGTTGGCTAAATTCAAATTTTCTAGGGGGTGGGCACCACTATAAATTGTTTTGCGGGGACCCATAATTGATTTAATGATCTGGAAGAGATCCTGCTTGGAGTTTTTATTTTTACCAGACTCAGAGTGAATCGGCTACTATCCTTGGATAGGAAACCTGAAGGGTTACCAGGCGTATAGTACACCGGCTACTGCAATGAGCAGGAAAACCAGAAGGGTTTGAATATTGAGAGCTGTGTGCTATTGCACTTATTATTAATTCCAGATTCCGAAGAATTGGCTTCTCCAAATTGGAGGTGGTAGACAAACTGTATGAGTCCGAAATAGAGATGACTTGAATGTGAATAATTTTGAATGCTTGAAAAGATGAATTTGCTTCGTTCTGTGTAATGATGACCGCTAATGCTTGACCTTGGTGCCAATATAACGGGAAACTGAACTTCGGTCTTGATCCAAAAAACGCCAATTTCTTGCTAAGCTCCTTAGGATGTTTCTTCAGCTGCTTGCTTGGCTTGATTTGGCTTGATTTGACTTGATCCTTGTTGAGAGCTTGAGAGTGAGGTGCTTCTTGGTCGACTGCTGCATTCAGAGTAAATTAATTGGCGAATTGCGGGTATATTTATATGCAGATTTCCTATGTGTGCGAATGCGGGAAACCAACTTGATTGTGATTGGTCGGTTGGCGACGCAAGAGTGAATTGGGCGGGAAAGCTGCCACTGACCGCTGAATTTGTATTGCGCGGGCTCTGTTGTGGCGAAGTTCAAATCTCGTGCGCCGCGGTGACTTGTGATTGGCTGCGGCAGGTACTGCGATTGCGCGCTGACTCGTCATTGGCGGCGGCGCTTGCGTGCTGCTGAACAAAGGATCTCATTACTGCGCGGTTGAAAGTTGACGTCTAGTGCAGAGTTGTTCGCCCGATCACCAAGGTTAAGCTACACTGATCGTAATGCTTGAAATGGAGACCGTTTGGGAACATCGCAATTTTACATCATTTTACACGTTTTAATTTTGTGAATTGGTCTGATATGAGTTGAGAATGCTGAGAAATTGATTTTAAGAACTTATTATAATTATTATTATTTTTTATAAAGTGGAAATCAGACATACTCCCCCCGTTGAACGAGTGCGCGTTCAACAGAGAAATATTTCAAAAAATTTGTTAGTTTAGAAGCTCATATTTGGTGGCCCTGAAAAGGGCCGTTTTATGTGATGGTTAAGCTTGAAGCTTAGTCGAACAATCGGCGATGATGTCGAGCGGAGCGTTTGCGATTGCGTAGCTGGGTACCCGTAGGTTTCTCTCCGAATTTTGCTTTGCTCTTGTATACTTGATAACGTCTTTTCCTTTGATCGACTTTGTTATTTCCAGTGTTATCGTAGTAGAACACCGTCGGCGAAGAGAAGGGTATGAAGTTTGGTATGCGATCCGGGGAAAATCGCTCCGATCCACGGCAAGGAATAAAATGATGCCCGTTGCTTGGAGGTGGTGTTCGTGACCTGGGTGGGGTGCATGGTTCTGTTGATCGTTCAACTGGTGATGGCATGGTGAATAATGTGACAGGTTTCTTGACTTTAAGCTGCTTTCCTTTGGGGTCACGGCGGATTTTGGAAGGCGCTGTGATTTTTTTTGCTGTGACCTTTTTTCTCGGTGGAGCTGCTTTCCATTCTTTGTTTTTGACAACAGATGCCGGTAGGTGGTCGTGAGGGTCAGCCGATCGTCGCTTGGATTGCCGTGCCGGTTTCAATGGAATTGGCTCTATTAGCTGAGCCAACCTTGTTGGTCGTGTTTGAGTTCTTGTGGTGAAGTTGTCAGGCAGCTCCTTGGCGGGGTCAAAGTTCAATAGCGTTGACAAAATATCCATCGTGCTCCAGGTACTTGACTTGACTTCTCGAAAGGTTGCAGGTGAATGAAATTTTAATTCGTGATGTCCTCTTTTTATAGGGAAAAAAATTTTTGCGCGCGCAAAATTTTGGCGGGACAAATGATTACTGAAGTTGAATTTCGCGCGCAATCCCTGTTGGCGAGAAGACGCCCTATTGGTCCTTGTCTGAACTTATGGGGAGGCGGCAAAGTTTGGAAACCGGGCGCCGTAAAGTCCCCGTGGTGGTCTTGACATCGACGACGCGTGTGACGTCATCAGGGCCCGGAAAGCACTTGGTGATTCGTCCTAATCTCCATTGCTGAGGGGGTAAATTATTGTCTTGAATAATGACGAGATCATCAATTTTTATTGGATCAGTTTCTTGAGTCCATTTTGATCGCTGCCTCAAACAGTTGATGTACTCATTTTTCCATGTTTGCCAAAAATGTTGACTGGCTTTGTTTATCAAGCCCCATCTATCCACACGATTAGAAGGAGTTTCTGTTAGATTTTCTTCGGGTAAGGCGTTGAGTGGACGACCCACAAGAAAATGACCTGGGGTCAAGGCGTCCATATCTGAGGGATCTGTTGATAGCGGGCAGAGCGGCCTAGAGTTCATTATCGCCTCCACTCGAGTCACGAGTGTAGTCATCTCCTCGAAGGTGAAAATTTGAGTACCCATGATTCTTTTGAGATGATGTTTTGCGGATTTTATCCCTGCTTCATGTAGTCCACCAAAATTTGGCGCGGAAGTGGGCTGAAAATGCCAATTGATTTCCTTTTTGCTTAGATTTTCCGCAATGCTTGTTTCATTAGTTTTTAAGAATGCATATAGCTCTTTTAAAGAGTTATTCATTCCTACAAAGTTGGTACCGTTATCAGAGAACATATTTTTGCATAATCCTCTGCGAGAGACAAATCGAGCTAATGCGCCTTCAAAAGCCTTTGTAGTCAATTCGCTTACAAATTCCAGGTGTACTGTTTTAGTAGCCATACAAATAAATAGGGCTAGATACCCCTTCGTTTGCCTTGCATTTCTGAGCTTGTTTTCTTTGACTTGGAATGGTCCGCCGTAGTCACACGCTGTATTGAGAAACGGATATGCTGCCTGAACTCTCCATTTTGGTAAATCGCCCATAAGTGGCTGCGTGAATTTTGGTCTGACTTTAAAGCACTGGATGCACTTTTGAAGTTTAGATCTGACTACAGCACGCCCATTAATTATCCAAAATCGCTGATTGATTGCTGCTAAAGTTGAGCTGGGACCGCCGTGAAGTGTCATATCATGATAATAGTCGATTACCAGTTGAGTGAAATGATGATTTTTAGGCAATAAAATGGGAAATTTGAAGTCGTAGCTCATGTCTGAGTGCCTGAGTCGACCACCGACTCGCAATAATCCCTGTTCATCTAAAAAAGGACGAAGTTTGCATAAAGAGGCCGGGCTCTCTTTTTTCTCGCTCAGTGTTCTGATCTCTGCTTTAAATTCTTTGCCTTGAATAATTTTTATCCACCAGTGCCGGGCTTCTTGTAGCTCCGCACTAGAAATCTGTCCAGTTCTTTTCTGGGTAGGATGCCGGGTATTATGGATAAATCTCAACATCCAAACGGTGGTTCTGAGCAGAGGAACAAATCCTGAAAATGATTTTAAGAAAGTTTCCCCCCATGATTCATGTTTATTTTGTACCAGCGTGACGATGTCCGGTAGTTTGTCGATGATTTCTGCTTTGCTTTCTGGGTCAAATGGACTCAACTTCGGCCAATTTTCTTCTGGCTCTTGCAACCATTTTGGTCCATGCCACCATAAACTGTTGTCGGCCAATCTGTCTGGCATGCAGCCTCGGCTGGCCAGATCGCTCGGATTATCTTCAGACTTGACATGCCCCCAATGTTGTGGTGTTAATACTTCTAAAATTCGAGTAACTCGATTAGCGACGAATACTTTGAGCCGGTAGGGAGGAATTTGGAGCCATGATAAGACGACTGTGGAGTCTGAATAGGCGAACACCTTCCTGATTGGATGAGCCATTGAACATATGTAGTGAGCAGCATCTAGTAACTCTGTTAATAGCGCCGCCCCCTGCAACTCCAGTCTGGGGATGCTCATCGGTTTGAGCGGTGCCACCTTACTTTTCGCCATTAAAAGGCTGGTTTTGACCTCACCGGAGCTGCTTTCGACCCTCAGATACACATTGCCGCTGTATCCTAATTTACTGGCATCGCTAAAACCGACAAGATCAAATTTTACTCCATCGATCAGAGACACATGACGCGGAATACGGATCTCGGAAATTTTGATGAGTTCTTCGGTGTACTTTTTCCACTGTGCTTGAAGCTCGAGGGGCACCGCTTCGTCCCAATCTATGCCTAATAACCACAGTTGTTGAAGGAATTGCTTGCCTTTTAGCATAATTGGTGATATCAGGCCAAGTGGATCAAAGATTTGGGCGACAACTGAGGCGATACCTCTTTTTGTGTACACCGGTGTGATTTTCTCAACCTTGAATGAGAATATATCGCTGCTTGGCTGCCATTGTAATCCGAGAAGCGATTCGGAACTGTCTGCATCTGAAAATTCTACTGGAGTTTTGAGATTGGACTCCGGCAAGTCCTCCAATATTTCTGGGTCATTGCTTGACCACTTTTTCAGCTCCATGTTGCATTCACCGGCGCATTCGATTATTTCATCTCTTGCGTGTTTTGTCTCTTGAATAGAATCTGCTCCGGCCAAAATGTCATCGACGAAAACCTTTTTTGTGAGAATCTCTTTGGCTACGGGATATTTTTCGCCAGTATTTTCGCCGTGCTGGCGCATGGTGCGCAGACATACATAATGAGAGGATGTTACTCCATATGTAACTGTTTGCAGTTCATATTCTTTGATGGGCTGAGATGGATCTTCGCGCCATAATATTCGCTGATATGGCCGATCCTCTTGATTAACTAAAATCTGACGATACATTTTGCAAACATCTGCTGTGAAAACATACCGCGGAAATCTGAATAGAGTTAACACTTGAATTATGTCTGTCTGTAGTTTTTCTCCCTTCAGAACCACATCATTTAATGCTTTGCCAGACGTAGTTTTCATTGAAGCATCAAAAACCACTCGCATTTTTGAGCTTGTGCTGGTTTGTTTCCATATCCCATGGTGGGGAATGTAATATTTGCCCTGACCTATCGAATCATTATCTACTTGTTTCATATGCCCGAGCTCCTCATATTCCTTCATGAAATCTTTGTACGCGTTTCTGAAGTCTGGGTTTCCATTTAATCGATGCTCTAATTTGATCAGTCGATTTTTTGCAAGATGATAAGAATCCCCAAGATTCATCTTTTCTTCGGTGAGAAGCATAGGGACTGAATATCTACCATCGCTGTCTCTTGAGTGCTTTTCCGTGAAAAGTTCCTCAGCTAAGAGGTCATTCGGACTTTTCACTGGCCTTGACGGGGGCTCCTCTATCTCCCAATGTCGTCGAAGGCAAGTTTCAATTGGTTCTGAATTGATGGACAGCAAAGCAGTGATTGGTGCTGATTCTGAGGTTGTCACTGCTGCTATGCGTGTTGCGTCATGCGGGGCGCTAAATTTGCCCGTCATGACCCATCCATAAATGCTGCTTAGCGCTATTGGCCAATTTTCATCGAGGATGATTTTTCTGCCATCATAAATATGAGGGTACAGGTCGGCTCAAATTAGTAGATCTACCGGGCCTGGTTTCATCCACTCTGGATCTGCCAAAGTCAATGTCCTGAGAGGTTTGCTCATTGTGTTGGGAAGACTTATATTTGGCAGATCGGTGGTGATTTTTGTCATTATTGTCGCTGTTGATGTGAATACTGGCTGCGATTCAATGCGAGACTTGATCTCACATTCTACAGTACCATGAATATCATTGACTGCCTGGTTGCCTAACCCTGAAATTGGAGGCGCTTCCTTGTGGATTTTTAGACCCAATTTGTGTGCACAGCGCTTAGTTATAAATGTAGACATAGCAGCACTGTCGATGAGTCCTCTGACAGGTTGATAACCACCAAATGAATCTTTGACTAGAACTAGAGCAGTTCCTAGAATGCATGCGTATTCCTTTGGTTTTGAGTTGGAAACCATAGCTGTCTTGGGAGGTTTTGATGAATCTTGATTTGACGTGTCTTCTAAGTGTAGAAGTGAATTATGCCTTTTATGGCATGTTTTGCAGGTGTATTGGTTCTTACAAACCGAACTGGAGTGATTGAATTTCATGCAGTTGAAACACAGGTTTTTCTCTTTGACGAATGATCGGCGTTCAGGGATTGATTTAGCTAAAAATGATTCGCAAAAATAAATGGGATGGTCTTGAGTGCAGCATGGACATTTTTGTTGAGACGAACTCTGTTTCGGCTTAACTGAGGCCGTGAGTGTCTGCTTTGATGGCGGTTGCTTGTGTTTCGGCTTAGTTGACTTGGCTGCCGAACCATCTAATTGAAGGCACTCTTTTTCGAGGAAATCCACTAGGCTATCGATGGTGGGATATTTCGTTTCCGTGCCTCGAAAATCATCAAACCGTTTTCGAAAGTAATTATTTAACTTTTGTACCATGACTGCAGTGAGCATTGAAGAGTACTCGGACAGTTTGTGATCGAGGCCCTCCAATGCCTGGGTGTGCTCCCTGTATTTTGTCAGAAGTGAAGGAATTTGCTGGACATCCTTCACTTCTGGCAAGTCAAGCAACCCGTTGAAGTGATGAAAAATATGCCTTCTTTCACATTGAAAGCGCTGACATAATATTTCCCAAGCCACATCATAATTTGAGTCGGTGATGTCTAACCCTTTTATCAAGTCCAGTGCCTCGCCCTTCAATGACGTGAGAAGGTACTGGAACTTTTTAACTTTCGCTAACTCATTTACATTATGGACAGAGACCATGAATAAATTATGAAAACTTCTCCAATCCTCTAATTTTCCAGTGAATTGAGGTAATTCAAGTTTTGGAAGTCTAACATTTGAGGATGAATGACTTTTAACATGAGTACTATGATTATTGGATACCTCAATTTTCGATGTTTTAGGAGTGAGCGAAAGAAAACGGACTTCGGCTGCAAGTATTGTCTCGTCAAATTCTACCTGCGCCTGTTCGATGTCTATTTTGGAATTAATAGGTAAATCAGAATTGAGACCTATTAATTCTGCTTGAATTAGATCGAATTTATCCTGGAACCCTGACAATCGATCGAACAAAGGTTTAAATTGCTCAGAATTCTCATCTGAAAGCTCATCATTGAATGTTTTTTCTATGGCCTTAACCCTAGAAAAAACTATATCTCGTTTTTTCTGAAGTGAGTCTGCTAATTTTTCACTTTCATTTACCTCAGGAGAATGAAGATTGCGTCGTTTCACCATTATGAATTAATTCTGGACTGTAAATATGCAAGTTATAATCCGGCCCGAGGGACCAAAAAATGAAGAGTGACGGCTCAAAAAATGGTGAAAAAACAACAACAGACCTAAAGGTTGAAAGTGAATTTACCGAGGGACCAATTGTAGAAATGATAGGAAAGAAAGAAAAGATGGAATAGGATATGAGGTATTGAAGCGAGACAAGTGAAGAGCCGCAGCGACCCCCCAATTTGCCTTGGCTCGGAAAATGAGAGTGAGAAGAGAAAGATTTGATGTGACTGCAAAATTGATTTAATGATCTGGAAGAGATCCTGCTTGGAGTTTTTATTTTTACCAGACTCAGAGTGAATCGGCTACTATCCTTGGATAGGAAACCTGAAGGGTTACCAGGCGTATAGTACACCGGCTACTGCAATGAGCAGGAAAACCAGAAGGGTTTGAATATTGAGAGCTGTGTGCTATTGCACTTATTATTAATTCCAGATTCCGAAGAATTGGCTTCTCCAAATTGGAGGTGGTAGACAAACTGTATGAGTCCGAAATAGAGATGACTTGAATGTGAATAATTTTGAATGCTTGAAAAGATGAATTTGCTTCGTTCTGTGTAATGATGACCGCTAATGCTTGACCTTGGTGCCAATATAACGGGAAACTGAACTTCGGTCTTGATCCAAAAAACGCCAATTTCTTGCTAAGCTCCTTAGGATGTTTCTTCAGTTGCTTGCTTGGCTTGATTTGGCTTGATTTGACTTGATCCTTGTTGAGAGCTTGAGAGTGAGGTGCTTCTTGGTCGACTGCTGCATTCAGAGTAAATTAATTGGCGAATTGCGGGTATATTTATATGCAGATTTCCTTTGTGTGCGAATGCGGGAAACCAACTTGATTGTGATTGGTCGGTTGGCGACGCAAGAGTGAATTGGGCGGGAAAGCTGCCACTGACCGCTGAATTTGTATTGCGCGGGCTCTGTTGTGGCGAAGTTCAAATCTCGTGCGCCGCGGTGACTTGTGATTGGCTGCGGCAGGTACTGCGATTGCGCGCTGACTCGTCATTGGCGGCGGCGCTTGCGTGCTGCTGAACAAAGGATCTCATTACTGCGCGGTTGAAAGTTGACGTCTAGTGCAGAGTTGTTCGCCCGATCACCAAGGTTAAGCTACACTGATCGTAATGCTTGAAATGGAGACCGTTTGGGAACATCGCAATTTTACATCATTTTACACGTTTTAATTTTGTGAATTGGTCTGATATGAGTTGAGAATGCTGAGAAATTGATTTTAAGAACTTATTATAATTATTATTATTTTTTATAAAGTGGAAATCAGACACATACTGAAAACTACCGTCAGAAAGAGAGCAAAAACACTCTCGTTCGATCCACCGAGCTGACTAGTGTTTTGTGCGTTTTTGCTCCGCTTTTCTCTCTCGGTTCTCGTTAGTTTTCGTCTTCTGTTTTCGTTTTTTGTGTTCCTTTTTGTTCTTATGCCCTCCAGTTAGCTTTTTTCCTCCTTTTTCTAGTCCTTTTTCCTTGGTTGTTTCTTTTTTCCTTTTCTAAGTTTTTTGTTAATCTAACTCCGTGCCCATGTGGTAAGTCCGTCTTTTCTAACCTCTGTCTCCCTATGACAGCCTAAATGTCTGATCCTCCAGTAGATCCAGGGGACCGGGGACCCCCTGGTGGTACCTCTCAGATAGTTCCTGGTCCCACAATCGCTGATCCATCAGTTAATTCTGTTGAAAGTAGAAGAACTATCATTCTAAAGAATATAGAGGATCTACTTTACCCTGAGAACTCGACAGGCCCCTTTGTTATCTCTTTATCTCCAGCGGGGCGATTATTGAAATTTCTTGTTTGTCGGGACGACATAGATGACATAGGTTAAAAGGCGGAGCGTGATTGGTCGGCTATGTCTTATCGCTGCTTTGTCGTGCCTTTGTCAGGTGGAATGATCGACAAGCTAACGGCACCTCTTAAGTTTTCGACAGTATGTCGATCATTCCACCTGACAAAGGCACGATAAAGCAGCGATAAGACATAGCCGACCAATCACGCTCCGCCTTTTAACCTATGTCATCTATGTCGTCCCGACGAACAAGAAATTTCAATAATCGCCCCGATGATGGCTTAGGTAACAAACATGCTACCCTTATAGGAGAATCTCTTTATAGATACAATGTTCTTGGTACCTATAAAGTCTTTCAAAAATATTAACAAAAATTTAGTCAACATCGAATTTGTGAAACGTGATCATGCCAATACTCTGGTTTCCAATCACAAATCTATTCTCCCCTACGAAAATGCTAAGGTTTTCATTCCCCTTAATTATACAGGGTGTTCGAAAAGTCCCCTCCCCCCCTCTAACTTTTGACCTAATTGAGGTAGAGATTTGAAACTTGGAGGGTGTTCCTAGATAAAAGGGAGCTACTTTTTGACCCCCCCCCCCCAAAATTTTTGGGGGGCCCCATTTTGGGGGGGGGGGGGGGGGTTACGGACCCTAACTTTTAATTTTCAAATGGGAAGACCCCCTTTGTGATACCTCGTTCGAAAGAGCATAAAAAAAGAAAATTTTTCGCGCAAACCGGAAGTCATTATCTCAAACCGTTTCAAAATGGAGGCCGGTCAAAGTTCCAAATGGCCGAAAATTGGCACCTCTGCTATTTGCACATGGATTTGCTTGAAACTCGGTATCTGGGAGTATTTTGGCACGAGAAAAACGAATTTAATGTTAGAATTTCAAAAAACCCTAATTTTTCAAGATGGCGACCGGTTTAGGCTCAAAAAGGCCGAAAATTTGACAAACTCGATTTTTTTGCCAATGGATTCACCTGAAATTCGGTATCTGTGGGTATTTTGACCCGAGAATAACGAATTCAACGTTAGATTTTTAAAAAAATCCTAATAATTCAAAATGGCCGCCGATTAAAGTACAAAATGGTCAACAATTGGGAACCTCGACTTTTTGCCGATAGATTCGCCTGAAACTCGGTGAAATAACGTCGAATTCGTTTGTCTCCCACCCAGATACCCTCACACCGATTTTGAGGCGAATCTATCGGCAAAAAGTCGAGGTTGCCAACTGTTGACCATTTTGTACTGTAATCGGCGGCCATTTTGAATTATTAGGGTTTTTTAAAAATCTAACGTTGAATTCGTTATTCTCGGGTCAAAATACCCCCAGATACCGAATTTCAGGTGAATCCATTGGCAAAAAAATCGAGTTTGTCAAATTTTCGGCCTTTTTGAGCCTAAACCGGTCGCCATCTTGAAAAATTAGGGTTTTTTGAAATTCTAACATTAAATTCGTTTTTCTCGTGCCAAAATACTCCCAGATACCGAGTTTCAAGCAAATCCATGTGCAAATAGCAGAGGTGCCAATTTTCGGCCATTTGGAACTTTGACCGGCCTCCATTTTGAAACGGTTTGAGATAATGACTTCCGGTTTGCGCGAAAAATTTTCTTTTTTTATGCTCTTTCGAACGAGGTATCACAAAGGGGGTCTTCCCATTTGAAAATTAAAAGTTAGGGTCCGTAACCCCCCCCCCAAAATGGGGCCCCCCAAAAATTTTGGGGGGGGGGTCAAAAAGTAGCTCCCTTTTATCTAGGAACACCCTCCAAGTTTCAAATCTCTACCTCAATTAGGTCAAAAGTTAGAGGGGGGGGAGGGGACTTTTCGAACACCCTGTATTACTTGTAGATTAGTAATCAATGATGTACATACAGATCTCGGCATCGAATCTATAGGCAACTACCTAAAAGATAAATATTCTAATGTTATCTCAGTTCGACGTATCTTCCGAAGAAATGAGAAAGGTATTTTATCTCCCATAAGCTTGAACTTCTATGGGAAGGTACTACCCGTCCTGATTTCTTCTACATCTTCTATTCTCGTTGCAAAGCTAGCCCCTACATCTACAATGTTACAACTTGTTCTAACTGCTTAAACTACGGCCACCGTGCTGAATTCAAGGGGATCTTAAATTGTAAAGGTCTTAATCGATGCCCAAACTGCTCAGACCAACATGCTGCTCATGATATCTGCCCTAATGTAACCAAATGTCTTCATTGCAAAGGCCCTCACAAAACTTTCGACCCATCCTGTCCTTCCCTCCTTGAACAGAGATCTATTAAAAAAATTATGGCCTTTGAAAACCTTAGCTTCCATGAGGCGACCAAAAAGCTTGAGGTGATGAAAACTGAAAGCATCAAATTTACCCTGAATGACAGACTATTAGCAATCCAGAATAAAGTTAAGGCAGGAGAGACCATTTCTATTGAAGACATCGATCCCAAGAACTTTCCGGTTCTGAAAAACAAGTATTTAGTCCTAACCTCAAACACTGACCAAGAACAAACAAGTCCTGATAACTTCCAATATTCTATCGACGACTTTAGAAGACCCTATTCAGAAATTGTTCTTTCCCCGTCTCCTGTAAGAAAGAAAGTTAAGATTTCAGAGCTTAACGATCCGGTTATGCCATCCGATAAATGGCTTAAAAACTATCAAAACCAATCTTCTTCTACTCAAGTGCTTAAACCAACCAATGAACAGAATAAAGGTTTCTGGCCCTCTCCGATTAAAGGAAGCCAGTCTATTGCCTCTCAATCCCACTTAGCTCAACAGCGACTTAAATTGACTCCTCCCCCTTTTAACAAAAATTCTCCATATCCTAACTCATCCACCATACCTACGAAACAAACCCTTTCCCCTAGATCCTCTGTACAACCACCTAACACTGGACAAAAACAAGCGTCCCAACAACACTACAAACCTTCTTCTTCTTTTACAAAATCAATAACCCCAACCAATCTTCAAACTAAAAAGACAAGTTCAGCACAACCCACTATCCGTACACCCCCTCCCACTCAAACTCAACCTTCTGAACCTGGCTCTTCACCAATCCTGATGGATATTGGTAGTGAGACTACCTACTCTAGATCCTCCCTGATCCTTTTTCCCCTAAAACCCAGTTCTGCTCTTAATCCTTCTCTTTTTTTTCCCTTTCTTTTTAACCCCCCATCTCTCCCTCTTCCCCCTCTTCCGTTCTCTCCCTATGTCGCATCCAACCTTGTTTACTCTTCCTTCAAACTTTCATATTCTGAGCTGGAATATGAGATCCTTGCATTCGAATGAAACCGACCTGAAAATGCTTCGTTCTGACTTGAAGCCAGACATAGTTTTGTTATCTGAAACCTGGTTAAATAACTCCTCTCGATTCAAATTTCCAGGTTACAACATTATAAGATTTGATCGCGACGATGGTTACGGTGGCCTTTTATCACTAATTAAAATCAAATATAAATTTCATCGTCTCCCCCTAGACGCTACATCACTATTAAACACAAGAATTGAAACGCAAGCCTTCAAGCCTATATTTGATAATTCATCTGAATTCTTCTTCTTGAATATGTACATCAACCCCATAAGTAAACTATTACTGAACAACCTTTTGACCTTCTTTGAATCCAATAACCTGGTTGGCAAACCTCTTTTCTGGGCTGGTGACTGTAATGCAGAGCACCCCCTGTGGGGTTACCCTTCTAGTGACCCTAGAGGCGAAGTTATTGTTAACCCTTCCCATTAATTAGAACGTAATGTACGTAACGTTCGTACGTAACGCTTGAACGCAACGGTCAAGTAATGGGTCGTATTTGAGGATTTTGGGCGTCCTCAGAGTCGCGATGACGTCATGAGACAGTCAGATGCGAGTTTCATCAGCGAGCGCCCGGCAGAAAAAGAGAGAGAAGAAGAGAGTACCTGTCCAAATCTGGCATACTCAAAAAAAGAGAGAACAAGAAGGGAGCGTCCACATAGCTGGCGTACTCAAAAGTGAGAGGGAGAGCTCGAGGGGGTGAGAGAGTGTAAGAGATGTAGCAAAACTGCAGAGAGACAGTAAGAACTAACTGTGGGACTGAGAGTGGCCGAGTGACGATGACCATCGGATGTGGCCGAACATGTAGGTATAGTGGTGGTTGCAAAACCACCGAGATGATGGAGAATTCTGATAGGTACATACCGCACTTATGTAACGAAGGTGGCCGACACGTGGAGGCGCACGTGCCGCGAGTCGATGGAGAATCCCGTTGCATAAGTAACCACTTAAGACAAACAATTAACAAAACAATTGTCAACTTCTAGCAACCGCATCAAATTAAAAACTATATATGAATCAAATTCAAAACTACTAAAATCTCTATATTGATTAATCTCTTTATCTCTATATTATCTCTATATATATCTCTCTCTATTGGGGGTCCAACTTTCGTGGACCGCACGTGCACCAACACGTGCCGCACGCGCCACTTTTGGCGTAGTGCGAAAAAAATGATACGGGAATAATGTTAAGTACTTGGGGGTATTTTAACACGAGAAAAATGAATTTGACGTAAGATATCCAAAAAACCAAAATCGTCAAAATGGCGGCTGGTTGAATTTCAAAAGGGCCGAAAATTGGCATCTCGGTTATTTGCCTTTGGATTTGCCTGAAACTTGGAACCTACAGGTGTTTTGGCATGACAGTAACAAATTTTAAATTAGATCTCAAAAAAAAACTGGCCAATTTGAACTTCAATCAGCCGCCATTTTGAGAATTTAACGTCAAATTCGTTTTTCTCGTACCAAATTACCCCCCCCCCCCCCCGTGCCGAGTTTCAGGCAAATCCATCTACAAAAAATCTACGTGTCAATTTTCGGCCATCTTGAACTTTAATCGGCCGCCATTTTGAAACGGGTTGAGGTATGGACTTCGGGTTTGCGCGAAAAGTTTTCTTTTTTTATTCTCTTTCGAATGAGGTATCACAAGAGGGATCTTCCAATTTGAAAATGAAAAGTTCGGATCCGTTACCCCCCTCCCCCCAAGGGGGACCCCCTGAAAATTTTAGGGGGTCAGAAAGTAGCTTTCTTTGACCTAGGAACGTCCTCCAAATTTCAAATCTCTACCTCAATTAGGTAAAAAGTTAAATGGGGAGGAGGGGACTATTCGAACACCCTGTATAAGAACCCGTATTTTTTTTCAGGTGCCAAATGTCCAGCCGTTTTAGAGCTATGAATTTTTGAAGTTGCCGTTTTTTCGCGTTAGCCGCGCGCTCCAGTCTAGCCTTCTGCGCGCGCACCTTTTAATGCGATCCGAGTGCCTCCCTCCTCAGGTGAGTCGGTTGCCCAAGCGGTATAGCACAATCGCCTACGGTGCCGGAGGTCCTGGATTCGATCCATAACGCGGAAATTATTTTTTTACAATTGATCATTTTGTTTTTAATCGTTTCAGCACCTTGTAAGTCACCTTGTAAACATTATGATGCTAATTATTTTCTTTGGTTTTTGTAAAACTATCATTAAAAAATATTAATAAAAAATTATTAGCAGCATAATGTTTACAAGGTGACTTACAATTTTTTGTGATGAAGCGATTAAAAAGCAAAATAATCAATTGTAAAAAGAATGATTTCCGGGTTATGGATCGAATCCCGGACCTCCGGCACCGTAGGTAGGCGATTGCGCTACCACTTGGCCAACCGGCTCACCAGAGGAGAGATGCACTCGGATCTTACTAAAAGGTGCGCGCACAGTTGGCTAGACTTGAGCGCGTGGCTGACGCGAAAAAAACGGCAACTTTAAAAAATCATAACTCAAAAACGGCTGGGCATTGGCACCTTAAAAAAGATGGGTTCTTATATTTCCCTTTCTACCTCTCTGACTAATTTGAACCCGATCTGAGGGGGACAATCGGTAACCTCCCCTTGTTAGTATGATAATTTTTGTTCGTAGACTTCGTTCACTCCTTCGTCTTGGGGACAAGAAAACTCTCCAATATCCCCCATAAAGGATGCCCCAGAAGTCCGGTCCACCCCCTCTAAAATTTTGCCTAATTCATACCTACTTTGAAACGAAACTTCGATAACGTTCATGAACAGGTATCAATGTAAACTACTTTTCACAAGGGGTAGAGAGGCCGCAGACCATACTTAATTCCTTTATTTTTTTTCAAATAGCAACATCCTCTTTTGTGATACATATCATTCGAAATAAGAAAAAAAAAGAAGACATTTCTGCGCAAACTGCAAGTAAAAATCTTGATTTTTGACTGGATGGCGCGGGGGCGGATCCAAGTCCAATTATATATAGGGCAAAGGTCAGATATCCATTATTCATATATCGATGAATGGGTCACTAAATCTTGTTTATTTTATTAAATATTCTGAAAGTACAATGTGAGTAGATAACGTGGTGATTTTTCCGCATTTTTATGGAGCCGAAATCGCGGAGATCGAAACCCGCTTTTGAAAAATCTAAAAACTGCAAGACATTTCAAACGCACCCGAATGGCGGGAAACTGACGGTGTTGACGCACTGCGGTAGTCATATCGCAATCTTCTCTCATTTTCCTCTGATGTTTGTTTAAAAAAAACGTGTTTCAATATGGAATTGTTGCTCGTTTATTACAGCTAACATATGAATGAGATTCAAGTCTTGAATTCAAAAGATATAATATCGACTTTAGTATTCTTTTCATCTAGGAAGAGTAGATAGACATTTGACGGAAGTCGTGGAAACCCGTGCCTGCTTCTGATTGGTGCCGGATGACATCATTCGGCGCGGCGCGAAACCGGCGTTTTAAATTTGCGTATGAGTTGAGCAAATTTTTAATGTGCGCATCGTGTTCTACGCGTCATTTTCCTTCAGAAAACTATATTCGCAAGTCACAATTCGTTCATGGTTTAGTGACCCATCCGCAAAGAAGTTGGCATCTGGGGTTTTCTTGCGAGAAAATTGAGTTTGGCATTATTTTTTTAAAAGCACATTTTCCCCAAAAACTAGGAAGAAGATAAGAAGAAGAGGAAGGAGAAAAGACAACTGAAAAAGACATAAAAGTTAAGTAACGATCGCCGTAAAATTACGCTAACTCGGAAAACATTTTAAAAAAAATTTACCGAACAATACAATGAAGCCACGTCAGTTCGCCTTCAATTTTTAGTGAAGGCAACACAAGCTCTTACGAGCTCGAATCGTTACATTTTCATTAAATGGCACGCACAAAAAAGAGCTTTCGCCAACGGAAAGAGGTTACTTTAACGTCTTGACAGTTTGCCTCCAACTTTTAGTGCATGCAACACAAGCTCCCTACGTGGCAAAATATTATGTCGTACCCATAAGGGTTGAGTTCAAATTGGAGTTCAACAGATTTTTTCGTTTACACGAGCAAATTCCGAAATTCCCATCCAAGTACCAGCAGTCATCAGTCCTAAAATCGTTAATTCGCATTAAAGGAAAGTAGGTATATTTAAGTACACAAACCTTTACAGCGTCCAATTTTTTCTGCAAAATATGTACGCCAAATTGCGTCATGTCTCTTAGGAATAATATTTTCGTTTCAAGATTTCTGGTATCTACGTGCGAACCTCAATTAAGCCTTAAATATTCAAATACTTGATGTAGAGGAGCTTCAAAAGTGCTTATGGCAGAACATAGAGGAGTCACGGTCGAATTCTCCCGAACTTGATAGACGCGAGGAATAACACTCACAATTAAGACACTGAGGGCAGTAATAAGGAAAGAAGAATAAAAAAAATTCAATGTCCGTGGTGGAGTGCAGTGTTGTTTGCACCGCCTGATTTCTTTTCAACAACTTCAACTTAGTCAAACTTAAAAAAAGCCAGGTAACAAGTCTGGTAACATTAATCATATTGAGTCGGACGTTACACACGTTGCTAGTGGCAACGCTTCATTGTGGGTATAGATGTTTCCAAAGGCAGTGAAGATCAGTGTAGGTATGAGGCGACTCCTTGCTGTTCAAGGATACCTAGTAGTGGAGTCGCGAAGGGTCAGAAATCACCGTCATATAAGGCATAATTCAAATTAGGCTACCAGCATGAAACTTTGTGAAAATGTAGTTTATAAGGTACCTACCTAGAACGAAAATCAATCGGGACTCAAGCTTGATCTCCCATGGCTCCCCGTATTTTGGCCGCCATTTTCCAAGATGGTCACCATAAGCTATTTTCCATTATTATCTCATTCTTAAGGCGTTCTAGCTGACTTTACCTTTTAACATTACATTTTGCAGGAATACACTCGAGTGTATCTAGAATGAGGAAAAATTGACATTCAAGTCCATTCAGCCATTTTACCCTTGCTATTGGCCGCCCTTTTGAAAATTGGCGGTTTGGTGCCGTTTTCTCCTCGGTTTCTCAGATTTTTGCGGCTGTGTTGCAATGAAATGTAGGTATGACATTTGGCAGGAATATGCATATAAATATGTTGAGAACAAAAATCCATCGGGACCCAAGTTCATTCCGTCATTTTTACCCTGGCTAGTGACCGTCATTTTGGAAATTAACAGCCAACTTGCTTTTCCGCGGTTTCTGATGCCGCAATCAGACGCTGAATTTAGCACCTGAATGTGGAAGTCAACAGTCATCGCCCAACGTCTGAAATTTAGCAAGTTCGAGTTATTTTCATCCAGATGTGTATCAAATCTACTCGAATAGTTCAGACAAATTCAAAATTGGTCCGATGGTTGCTGAGAATCGTTGCTGAATTTTGCGCGTCACGCGCAAAATTCAGGCATCGGGCCGATGATTTCCACATTCAAGCCACATTCAGCTCCCACATTCAGCGTGTGATTGCGGTGTCTGTTTTGCGTGACTATTTTGCAACTAGACACGTGCAATTTGGCAGGAATAAGTGTGTAGAAAATAGAAAGTTGTCGAGACCCAAGTTTGGTCACCCATTTTACCGCCGGACTTGGCCGAAATCTTGGAAAAAAGCGATCTGCATGCCTTGTTCCTCCGAGATTTGTCGGATTTCCGTGGGTTTTAGTGTATTTTTCCAAAGGAAAGATATTCTATTGCGTTCTCCCTCATGGTGGGACCTAGACCTTTCGTTGAACAATTTTTACAACGTTGCCTTATTGTACAATACCCGCCATACACATAAGATAGGTATGTGTCATAGACGTGTTTAGAACATCAGACATACAACCGGTTAATAGTAAAAGTCATGAATCCATTTATTCAAACAAGCATAAAAACTCGTATATACATATAGGATACGCATGCGACTTAGGTAAAAGTTGGATTTTCTCGAAAACTAAAAGTCGTATCAAAATTCGGTCTGAACAGTTTTCCGATCTTCGATAGTGTAAAAGAATCGCATCGGTCCGCTACGGATCGGAGGAGGGTAATTTTCCGAAAATTTTTTAATTTCCCGAATCAGATCCTAATCTCCAGTTTCCGATACCAGACCCATACTGTAAGATATGGTCTATCGTGGATGCCGTCAAAATTTTACAAGTCCGAAATCTCGAAAACAAAAAGTCGTATCAAAATTCGGTCCGTACAGTTTTCCGATCTTCGATAATGGAAAAGAATCGCATCGATCCGCGGCGGATCGGAGGAGGGTAATTTTCCGAAATTTTTTCAATTTCCCGAATCAGACCCTACTTTCCAGTCTCAGATACCAGGCCGTTACTGTAAGATACGGTCCTTCGAAACCGAAAATTTTTACAAGTCCGAAAATCCGAATTTTTTTGCACAATCTGACAACATTGCATATAAAAATTAACTAAATTCTTGCACCATCTGGCAACACTGTAAAGTGCGATGTTGCAAAATTTCACCCATAAATAAATCATTTATTTATGTGCACCGTCCGGCAACGTTGTGACCGCTATCTTGAAAAATACTCCATTGCATAACCTGCGTATTGAAGGGGCTATATTACACCATTGCATAACCCGCATATTGAAGGGGCAAAATGCAATACTTTTTTAACAGCGTTGCCATATTGAATGATAATCACCATACAACACTGTAACTTAATTCGTATTTTTCTGCACAATTTGGCTAAAAACTTTTGGCCTCAAGTCGGCATTTTCACCCTACTTTCCGCAACTATCCGCTAACCTTTAATTGGACTGCATTTTGCAATTTGGAACTATAAATTCTGGCTCTCTTGGAAAAACACTTATGTGCATAAGGAAACTAATGGCACATACGTTGCTTTTAAACCGGGCTAGAATCTATAGGCCCAAATTGCAAAATGTAGTCTAAATGAACTGCATTTTGCAATTTGGAACTATAAATTCTGGCTCATCTGAAAAAACACTTAAGTGCATAGGGAAACCAATGGACATATACGTTGTTTTTAAACTGGGCCGAAATTTATAGTTCCAAATTGCAAAATGTAGTCCAAATAAGATATTCAGAAAATTTTAAATCCGAACATTCCTCGGCTTTCTGTTAAAACAATAAGTAAAACAAGAGGCGCCATATTGCAAAGTCTGATGTAGTTGATCTGATTCCATGCAAATTCCTTCATTTAATCGTACGATTTCAAGAAAAAAGATTTTAACTGTTTCGTTCTTTCCTCTCAGAGGAACTTTAATATTTCTATCAATGATATACCATTGTACTTACTACTATTATAATGTCCTAATGTCCAGAAGAGCAACCTGCTCTAACAAGGGATTTGAATTTTTCTAAATATTTGGATTTTTTTTTTTACTTTGTACAGCTTGTTGATTTTCACAAAATATAAAACATTTAATAGTTTGTTTTTTAAAAGACTGTTAGGTACCAAATTAGTTCCAAAACCTCTACGCTATGCGTTCCTTGTTTACTTTAACTTCAATTTTAGACACACAGGTAAAAATCGGCCATAAGGGTTATAGCTATAACCCTTTTTAGCATTTCAGCAAACCCCAGTTAGCATATCTCCGGAGAATATCCCCGAAAAATCCCGCGCCTTCGCATCATTTAAAAATATTTTGACAATATTCCCACAAAATCCAAGCTAAATACATTTTAGGAGGATATTCTGAAAATTTTAAGAAAACGCGCAAGTATACCTACATTATTCTTATAACATTCTCTGAATATCCCGTCTGCCGTTGCACGGGCTACGTAATTGCCTAGGTATTTGAAGGCACAGAAACTGTCCGCTCCCCAGATAGCACATAATATGCTGTGGCTATCCGTACAATATTCGCGATTTTTGGATATCCTACGGACATTCATAGGATATCTGTAGACATTCTATGGATATCCGTAGAGTACCTTTATACAGGGTTATCCAAAAGTCACTGACCACCCCTGTAACTTTTTTCCAAATTGAGATAGAAGTTTGAAACTTTGGGAATGATCCTCGGTCTAAGGTAGCAACTTTTTGGTCCCCCCAAAATTTTGAAGGGCGGCCCCTCCTTAAGGGGGGCGGGGGCTAACTTTTTTTTTTCAAATGGCAACCCCCCCATTGTGATACCTCATTCGAAAGATAATAAAAAAGAAAATTTTTGACGCAAACCGCAGGTCGAAATGTTCATTTTTGACAAAATGGCGGCCGGTCCAAGTTCAAAATTGCGGAAATTTGGCATCTCCGTTGTTTATTGACGGATTGGTGTGAAACTCGGAGTCCCAGGGTTTTTCGAATTGAGAAAAACGATTCTGGCATTGGTTTTCCAGAAAAGTCAGTCCTTTTCAAAATGGCGGCGGTCGAAATGGCGGCCTCGAGCGGGAAGTGGATATTTAGGCTTCATATCGTTGGATTTGCATGAAACTTGGTATCTGGGGGTATATCGGCACGAGAAGAACGAATCTTTCATTAGATATCTGAAATTTTGAAAATTCCAAAATGGCGGCGGAAAAATGGCGGGAAATTATAGTTTTACGGCTGTTTACCGATGGATTAGCATGAAGTTATTTGATATTTCAAGAATCTAATGAAAGATTCCTTTTTATCCAGCCAAAAACCACCAGGATATTGAATTTCATGCAAATCCACCGTAAAACTGATTTCCCGCCATTTTTCCGCCGCCATTTTGGAATTTCAGATATCCAATGAAAGATTCGTTCTTCTCGTGCCGATATACCCCCAGATACCAAGTTTCATGCAAATCCAACGATATGCAGCCCAAATATCCACTTCCCGCTCGAGGCCGCCATTTCGACCGCCGCCATTTTGAAAAGGACTGACTTTTCTGGAAAACCAATGCCAGAATCGTTTTTCTCAACTCGAAAAACCCTGGGACTCCGAGTTTCACACCAATCCGTCAATAAACAACGGAGATGCCAAATTTCCGCAATTTTGAACTTTGACCGGCCGCCATTTTGTCAAAAATGAACATTTCGACCTGCGGTTTGCGCCAAAAATTTTTTTTTTTTTATCTTTGGAATGAGGTATCACAAAGGAGGGGTTGCCATTTGAAAAAAAAAGTTAGCCCCCGCCCCCCTTAGGGGGGCCGCCCTTCAAAATTTTGGGGGGGGGGGACCAAAAAGTTGCTACCTTAGACCGAGGATCATTCCCAAAGTTTCAAACTTCTATCTCAATTTGGAAAAAAGTTACAGGGGTGGTCAGTGACTTTTGGATAACCCTGTAGACTGAGTATGGCCATTCGTATCATTATACTGCAGGGAGACTGTTCCGCTTTTTGAGTGGACAACGAGTTTTTAGGCTTCATGATGCTCTTACGGCCGTAAATAAACAAACAAAATGGCGGCTCACCGTAACATCCATAAGAAGCTAAAGACAAAAATTTCAATTATGCGACAGTAGTAATTTAAACTAGCATATCACATGAAGTATCACATGAAGCATATTATCACGCGAATAATACATGAGAACCAGAGACAAGTAGAGACGGTGCATGCCTTGTTTGGACCTCAGCATCCTACTGTTGACTTACCTACATAGTTGATGTTCATCATCGTGTTGGCAGGAGGCCAGTGGAGGGTCTCTTGTCTCTGCTTCCACCATGGCCGCGATACTAGTGGAGGGTCTCTTGTCTCTGCCCCTATTCCCGGAGTTGCACAATCTCATGGAGTACGTAGGGTCGTAACATGAGAGAGCTGGTGCCACTTTTTCTAACATTTTCCAGGTCCCGAATTTTGAGACTCCTGTGTGGCGCCGGCTCACTTTTTCGATTCATAATAATGTTTTCGATACACGAGATACACGGGGGCCCGGCCATCCGATGTAATCAAGGAAGATGGGAATCACCGAGTATTCTACATTGCCATTTTGGATTGAAAATAATAGTGATGAATCGAAAAATGACCGAAGCTTGGCGCACAACGGGCTAGGAACTCGTCGATCAGAACATGGCGCCAGCTATCCCATTTACACATTCCGACTTAATCATGTACTCTATGCACAATCTGCGTTGAGGAGCACAGCAACTAGAGTCCCTTTATACCGAGAGTCAAGACAATTCGGCTCATGGATGTCACAAACGGGAATAAAGATTACAGAAATTGAACGTTTTTCGTAATCTTTGATCGGCCCATTCTCAAATGCCTTTCTCCGTTCCTCCTCTCATTCCGTTTGTTCCTTGCCGAACCCGTAATTCCCTGGTCCATTCCAGATTATAATCTTTGCAATTGGTGAAAATGTAATCTTCATTCCCGTTTGTGACACTGTGGAGGCCTAAAATACGGGAACCAATCAGAAATGGATTCGCATTGTCTTGACTCTCAGTATAAAGGGACTCTAACAGCAACGAGTAGTAGCTCATACTATGGAACGCTATCTGTGTCCAAACCTAACCTCGAGAGGACACACAGGAAAATGGCGAGAACACGGTGCAACTCCATAGAGTACATAGAGTCGTAATGTAAATGGGAGAGCTGGCGCCATGTTCTGCTCGACGAATTCCGAGCCCGGTGTGCGCCGAGTTCGGGTCGCTTTTTCGATACATTTTCGATCCAAAATGGCGGTGTGGAATACGTGGTAATTCCTATCTCCGTTGTTGTTGTTGTTGTCATCGGATGGCCGGGTACCCGTGTATCGCAAACAATCGATTATGTATCGAAAAAGTGACCCGGCGTCACACAGGAGTCTCGGAATTCGGGACATGGAAAATGCTCAAAAGTGGCGCCAGCTCTCCCAATTACATTACGACTCTATGTACTCTATGTGCAACTCCCGAGAACACAGCCGAAACTTTCCGAGAACACAACGCTGCTTCTGAGAAAACAGTCAAAGCTCCGATAAACCACCATACAAGGTGTTCCAAAAGTCCTGGCCCCTCTAACTTTTGAACGGTACGAGATAGAAAATTGTAGAGTCCCTTTATACTCAGAGTTAAAACAACTCGATTATCAGCTGACTGGCAGCCGGCCTTGGCTGGCCATGGAGGCCGAAACGAGTGCACCCAAACGAACGATATTGAGGGATAAGGATCAGGAATCCTGCGATGTCTGTCACACAAAAACAACAACATCAACAAATTGATCAATTA
Organism: Bemisia tabaci; assembly: GCF_918797505.1. Classification (NCBI taxonomy): domain Eukaryota; kingdom Metazoa; phylum Arthropoda; class Insecta; order Hemiptera; family Aleyrodidae; genus Bemisia; species Bemisia tabaci. Next base: position 77,227,156 of record NC_092794.1, read on the forward strand.
AAAAGAAAATGAGATTGGTTTGTGAATAATTTCTTAATCTATTTTCATTTTAGACCGATGAAAATAACAAGTTACTCCTAATAAACCACAATTAGGTAATATTTTCATTATTTTTGTTCACATTCGAGGTACCGCCATCTTGGTGCACTCGTTTCGGCCTCCATAAGCGAGAACCAATGAGAATTGGATTTTTTTTTAGGCCACTTTCAGTCCAACCCTGGCCCAATCAAAAGTGAGTTGTCTTAACTCTGGGTATAAAGGGACTCTAGAAAAATGAATCTTTGGGAATGTTCATATCTCAAAGGGGACCATCTTTTTTTTTGGGGGGGGGGTCAAAATTTTGGTCCCCCCTCAGCAGGGGAGCAGGGAGGCCCCAATTGACTTTTTTTCAAATGACAATCCCTATCTTGTGATACCTCATTCGAAAGAGCATAAAAAACTAAGCATTTTGGCGCAAACTGCGGATCAATATCTTAATTTTTAACCGAGTTATGATAGGTCAAAGGTCAATTTTACCTATTTTCAAAAAATTATAACTCCGGTTCAAATTATCATAAAGAAAAAAAATTGGCCTCTGGCCAATTTATGCGCGGCGCAAGCACCGCGTACCGGCGCTTCGCGCCGGCATGTGTGGGGGCTTCGCCCCCCCCATCATGGTGCGAAGATCGCACAACACTTTCTCGCTTTTGACGGCGCTCCACGCCGGCACAGACACTTTTACTGGAATATTTAGAAAGATACTGCCAATTTCACAAAATCATAAAGTTTGATTGGAATTTTGATCGCAGGATAATAGTTATACAATTTTTATTCAAACCACTGAACTTCATTGTAAATGTCTTCATGATATGTGATGAATTCATATATTCGGACTCGACTTGTCGATATTATGAGGTATCTTCAATTGAATATGTAATTAATTAATAATGCCTCCTATTAGAGACGGCGATCCGTAAAAATATTAGCTTTTCTACGATTCATTAGGATCCATTAGATTCATTGACATCATACTTCAGATACGATTATATATTATAATCTTTCCTTAAGCACGGTCAAAAGCCATCAAAAATCTACTTTAATGTAGAATGAGGATAGGACGATGTATAAAAAATGTGGAGGTGGTCCGGCAGCAACATACCCGCCGCTAGTCACTGGAAAACAATAGAAAATAGTAGTTGCGTACGTTGCCAGCGAGCGCGCTGCGAGCGCTTCTGTTTCAATTACCTAGCATGAGTCGGGCCTCTAACCTTCTATATTCTCTGCAAAAACGTCAACAAACCTAGACTAGAGTCCCCTTATACCCCTGGGTACTTATAAAGGGACTCTAACCTAGACAGGTTAAAACGCGCTTTATTAAATCAATCATGTTTGTGCAGTATTATGTTGTTCAATGGCACATAATAATAACAAAATGTACATGTTCTCATCACTTTTTATCGTACATTTGACAGATATCTGCACGGAACGTGTAGAGTACCTATATTAAGAGAGAGTATGGCCACTGGAGTTACCACCTCTGATTGGCTCAGCCATCTTAGGCTGAATGGAGCCCTTAGGACCCAAAAATTGCGGACGCCATAAAGTTAATGTAATGCAAAATGATTCAAAATGTAGTTGTCTTTGCTTATCGTAACGAGAACTTTACCCAAATGCACTATTGCGACTTTTTTACATATTTTTAAGGCTAATCGTGTGCAATTTTTGAGAAAAATGATCTTAGATGTAATAAGGTTGGCAGCAAGTGCGGTTGGTGATAACCGTCAAAAGTTGGCAATGACCCCCCTCCCATCCTCAAAAACCAAAACAAAGCACCGCCATTTTTGGGTCCTAAGCCTCTCCATGGGACCCAGTGGCCATACTCTCTCAATATAGGTACTCTAGGAACGTGTATCGGCTCGTAATCGTCTCAACGGTTAAGGCACCAATCATCAAACTGACGCTAGACTAAGCTCAGGCTGATCGTGTATCCAGGCCTGATCGCATATATCTTGCACCGCAATCACACGCTGAATGTGGGAGCTGATGAGCTGAATGTGGCTTAAATGTGGAAGTCATCGGCCCGATGCCTGAATTTTGCGCGTAACGCGCAAAATTCAGCAACGATTCTTAGCAACCATCGGACCAATTTTGAATTTGTCTGAACTATTCGAGTAGATTTGATACACATCTGTATGAAAATAACTCGAATTTGCTAAATTTCAGGGAGGGTAGGGGTTTTCGGGAGGGTAGGGAGGAGGGAGGGGTGGGAGGGGAGGGGTGGTAGGGCGTGTGGCGAGGAAAAGCGAGAGCTCGTACGATCCTGATCGTCAGAAAGCAAGCCTTCCGGAAAGGATCGAGCTTCAGCAGATCAAGCCACAAATTTTGGGTGCCAGATGCTCGTCGGGACGCCTGGGTTCGGGCGCCAACACACTCGAAGTGCGTAATCAAAAATAAAATTTTCCTGAGGTGAGGACAGGTGTTGCAGGAAGGAATAATGAGAGCAAATTTGAACGTACTAGAGTCAATTTTTATTGACAAGAAAAGAAACTACTTTTTGAACACAATTACAAACTTAAAAAATTCTCAAGACAAAAAAAATAAAACTAAATACGAGATCAAAATTAGGACGATTGAAGGTGAATGTTGTTGATCGGATTGACTTTTTTAAAATAGGTACTTTGAAAGGAACGGAAAAGGGGACAAAAAGGTTTTCGAACTTTCGAATGAATTACTCTTCAATTATTTATTTTACCTTAAATCTCCCAAACAACCGGTGCTACTCACCACGTGCACTCAATCTTGAATGGTAGATTTAGGATACGAAATAAATATTTTCCAAAATAAATTCCAATAACAACCAAAATCCCAGGTGCTACTCAACACGTGCACACTTGGAAATTGATCAATTATGAGAGATTTATTTTTCATGATTAAATTAAATTAAATATAATTAAATTAGATGTGCTTCCGAATAAGAATAAAATTCGTTTAAATAAATTTCAACAAGAGATTACTAAGTAAAAAATCCATGCTCATGCATTTATTCACCATAGGAGCTACCCAGAAATGGGTGCGTCACACAAGAGAATAAATGCGATGAGAAATCAAGCCCTCATTTGCAAGCGTGCTACTCACCACGTGCACAGCTACGCAAATGAAGGGATCCGAAAAATCGGACAAGCGCTGCGAGGTACCGGTCGGGACCCCATCAAATTCATTTCATCTACCTTCCGCATGCATCGACCAACTTCATTCGACTTCAAAAAGTTAAATATACAATCAAATAAATTCATTCTTACATCAAATGATTTGCCTAAATTAGCTTTGCGACTTTCTTGAGTAAATTTGCTGAAACCAATTAACTAATAAAGCAAAAATAATAAAAAAACCGACTTTTTTCAGGAGTCTGAACGACCGAGACGTCGTGCACACGCTAAACAGCTGTGTAGTCGGGTCCGGATCGCTCCGCGAGAGCGCTCGAGTGGCGCGCGGCGGCCGACCGGTGTACTACGGTATTCCGCTACTTCACCGTCCCTACAGAGTGCGCTACTGTCGCAATCACCTGCTACCGTTGTAGCCATCGAAATTTTTACATATGATTAAATACTTATTCGAACTTAAGTGACGGGAAAAATTACCGTCACAGATACCCCCCCTCTTAAAGCGAGCGGCAATCCGCGACAAAAATAATACAGGCTTAATATATTAATAAGGAATTAATCATTAATTAATTCAGGGGAAAAAGAGAATGAACACATTAATTAATAATAGACCTGATACACATGACTTGAAACGTACAAATAATCTTGATACATTTCTTGTTTTTTCAAAACAAAAATTCTTTAGTTCAATCTTTAGAAATTCTTGGAAATTTGCCCTATTTCCAGCTGAAGTGGTGAGATTCTGGGGTTGACAACTAATTTATGGCAAAACCTCTAAAACAATTCAAAAGGAATTCAACTGACCTCATTTTTTCATATACTCAGAGATAAAAATATAAAAATTAATCAGGGGAAAAACACAAAATTCGGACTCGTCAATTTACCTAGGAGGGAAGTTTACAAAACATTCTGAGAAACATAATAAAGAACAGTTCTTTTGCATAAAAATCGAAGAAAATTCAAAGTTACATAATTTAGAAACACCATATCTGATCTGAGTTTTAGATGATGACTTTAAGTACTTAATCCTTACTGAAATAGTTTGTTCCAAATGGTTTTAGTCTTCCATGTGTCCGGCTTCATTTGTGAGAACGAATCTCTGTGAACCATGTAAACAACAAATCTTGGTGATTGGGGTTTCGCAAATACTTCGCAGCAACCAAACATAGCTCAACTCGAAAACCTGTTTGCGGAGTCCTCAAAACGGGAGATTGGACAACACCTCTTGGCTAGTCAAATCCATGAACCTAGCAACTCATATGGTGGCCAATTCTTAATTCCACACAAAAAATCGGACTCCCAAACTACAAAACTGAGTTGAGACACTGGAATTACAACTGGAATTTCCCATTGCGCTGTAACTTTGTCAGAATCCACTGAACCAAAGTACCACAATCACACTTCTCAGATTTGTCAGGGTCACTGAAGATTCCACAAAACGGTTATTCCAAATAAACCTTCACCGAGGACAACATTCCACGACTTTGTAGGTAAACCCTAAACCCTACTGAAATCCATCTGATCCTAGAACTTACTATTCAGAATATTATTTTTCAGACTAATATCAGATTTAAAGAACAAAATGGTACGGACTTAAAAGAAACTGATCCAAAAATAACTGTAAATGTCATTCTAAAATTTGCGAATTTAAAACTTGAGGTTCATTTCTACATTGGATCTGCAATACATTTTACAACCAAGAACGGCCGCTGGGAAATCGCACCAGTTCGGCACACAAAAAAAAAATTGCTCTCCCCACAACAAAGTAAATGAAACCTACTAAACCGCATGACATCTCAATACTGCCGTAAGACAAAAAAAAAACATCCGAAAAATCCTTCAAAACATAATGACAATTTCAACGACAAAAAACATAAAGTAAAAAGGAAAATTGACAACAGTACCGAATATTTAAAAATTAAAGAACTTCCTGAAAAATTTTGCAAATCTTCTCGAACTCAACACTAGAGTTGAATATAAAAAAAACATACCTATTTGCCAAAATAAAATAATGCTCTAAAAATACTATGAATTTCCAAATAATTTCTTTCACGTCAGCTGAATTTCTTTTCTTTCAAAGAAATAAAATAGTAAGCGTTCCAAATTTCAGAACAAAAATCAACATTAAATTCGCGAGCAGCTACCATTGTGAAACTTCACAAAATAAAACCTTAATAAAGATATCTAATAAAAAAAATTGACTACATACAATCGAATTTCAGTCAAACTACTAAAACATTTTCTAAAACAATTTAGAAATCTCAAAAGTTCAATAATACGTGTGGAAAACAGTGGAAAGGAATGAAAAATTTGGGAATGGTAATTGAGAAAAAAAATCAATCCGAAAAATATCATAAAGTAAGTAGAATAAAAAAATTGTAGCAAAGTTTGTAAAACGTTTTCTTTTCTTTCAAAACATTCAAATTTGTCTCGAAAATTTTCCAAAAATTTCCTGTCCTTCAAGAAAATAAAAGTCATGACACACAGTCAAGACAAGTTCCAAAAATTCGAAAATCGAAAAGTCAACCAAGTTGAAAAAAGTCCCAGTTCGGGCCGACACTTATTTGTGGCGAGGAAAAGCGAGAGCTCGTACGATCCTGATCGTCAGAAAGCAAGCCTTCCGGAAAGGATCGAGCTTCAGCAGATCAAGCCACAAATTTTGGGTGCCAGATGCTCGTCGGGACGCCTGGGTTCGGGCGCCAACACACTCGAAGTGCGTAATCAAAAATAAAATTTTCCTGAGGTGAGGACAGGTGTTGCAGGAAGGAATAATGAGAGCAAATTTGAACGTACTAGAGTCAATTTTTATTGACAAGAAAAGAAACTACTTTTTGAACACAATTACAAACTTAAAAAATTCTCAAGACAAAAAAAATAAAACTAAATACGAGATCAAAATTAGGACGATTGAAGGTGAATGTTGTTGATCGGATTGACTTTTTAAAATAGGTACTTTGAAAGGAACGGAAAAGGGGACAAAAAGGGTTCGAACTTTCGAATGAATTACTCTTCAATTATTTATTTTACCTTAAATCTCCCAAACAACCGGTGCTACTCACCACGTGCACTCAATCTTGAATGGTAGATTTAGGATACGAAATAAATATTTTCCAAAATAAATTCCAATAACAACCAAAATCCCAGGTGCTACTCAACACGTGCACACTTGGAAATTGATCAATTATGAGAGATTTATTTTTCATGATTAAATTAAATTAAATATAATTAAATTAGATGTGCTTCCGAATAAGAATAAAATTCGTTTAAATAAATTTCAACAAGAGATTACTAAGTAAAAAATCCATGCTCATGCATTTATTCACCATAGGAGCTACCCAGAAATGGGTGCGTCACACAAGAGAATAAATGCGATGAGAAATCAAGCCCTCATTTGCAAGCGTGCTACTCACCACGTGCACAGCTACGCAAATGAAGGGATCCGAAAAATCGGACAAGCGCTGCGAGGTACCGGTCGGGACCCCATCAAATTCATTTCATCTACCTTCCGCATGCATCGACCAACTTCATTCGACTTCAAAAAGTTAAATATACAATCAAATAAATTCATTCTTACATCAAATGATTTGCCTAAATTAGCTTTGCGACTTTCTTGAGTAAATTTGCTGAAACCAATTAACTAATAAAGCAAAAATAATAAAAAAACCGACTTTTTTCAGGAGTCTGAACGACCGAGACGTCGTGCACACGCTAAACAGCTGTGTAGTCGGGTCCGGATGGCACCGCGAGAGCGCCCGAGTGGCGCGCGGCGGCCGACCGGTGTACTACGGTATTCCGCTACTTCACCGTCCCTACAGAGTGCGCTACTGTCGCAATTACCTGCTACCGTTGTAGCCATCGAAATTTTTACATATGATTAAATACTTATTCGAACTTAAGTGACGGGAAAATTTACCGTCACAGGGCGGTGGGGAGGTGGGAATGGGGGGTGGGGAGGGGAGGGGGAGGGGTGGTAGGGGGGAGGTGGGGATGGGGGGGAGGGGAGGGGAGGGAGGGAGGGGAGGGAGGGGAGGGAGGGAGGGGAGGGAGGGAGGGGAGGGAGGGGAGGGAGGGGAGGGAGGGGAGGGTGGAAGGAGGGGGTGGAGGGGGAGGGAGGGGGGAGGGAGGCCCGCGTTTCGTCGGTGCCAGTGCCAACACCTAACAATTCTTCACATTTACGCAAATTTTGCGGATTTCCACTCATCCGGGAAAGCGGGAACGTCCGTCCGTCCGTCCAATTCCCCCCTTTGCATTTTCGTCAAAAATTCTGAGATTGGTTATTCTTAGTGACCTTTCTTATGGAAACAGTGTACAAAGGGATCAACAAACGAAATTGACGAAACACTTAGGACAGTTTCACATTTACTCGACATTAGGAAATTTCGCGCATCCGGAAAATCGCGGCAACGCTGCTCCAATTTTCACTCCTTGGCTTTTCCTAAAATTTAGTAAGATTCGTCTTTGGAGACTCTTCTAATGAAATAAGGTGTCAATAATGGGATGAACAAATGAAATTTACGAAAATCCTATAAGCCTGCTTAAGATTTACACGAATTTGTGGATTTGAGAATGGATGCTCGGAGTCCCCTCTTGTGAGAATCAGCGTCAAGTGTATATGAACAGATGATATTCAAAAAACGTCTGAGCCAGTTTCCAATATTTGCAACAGGCGAATTTTCTCTCAGCAGGGAGACCGGCAACATTGCTCGAAATTTATGTTATCGATTTTCCTGAAAGTTCGGAAGGAATTTTCTCGAAATCCCTGTTTTCGAAAATTAGTGTCCGAACGGATCCACTCTCCCCCTCTCCCTCCCACCGTCCCTCTCTCCTACCTCCTCCCCTACCCCCATCCTCCTCCCCCCTCCCACCTAACCTTCCCCGCCCTCCTTTCCACCCCTTTCCCTCCCCCACCCTAATCGTCGACTCCTCCTCCCTCCACCTTATCTTCCACCCTCCCCTCCCCCCACCCCTCCCCTCCCCCCACCCCTCCCACCACCCCTCCCCCGCCCGACCCCCGCCCCTCCCCCCACCCCTCCACGACTCCACCGACGTTTACCCCCACCTCTTATCTGCTATTTATCATAATTATTACCAAGACCAATCCACACAGGTCAGTCATTCCCGTGGACGAGTTTTGGTACTCCACTGCGCAGTGACGTAGTATTGAGTGCAGCCGAGTTAGGGCCGGGCGGGGAAGTGGCTTTCAAAAACATGCGTAATGACTGACCTGTGTGGATTGGTCTTGATTATTACCTTTGTGCGTTTCCACTTTAAAAAAGAAATAGGGGATTCCAAAAGGGAAAATTAATCGTAAAAAGCGATTCCGGAACGAATCCCCTTGCTTAATGACGTTCCCAGATCGTTTCCGGAATTCCGGATCTTTCATAATACTACCTGTTCCGGAGATATCGAACCTCGAGTCATCGCGCCGTCTTGCCATTATGTCTGCATACAAACAATAACAAATAGTCCAACATGCCGCCTGGCCCTAACCGACCAAATCCGCAATCGGCCGATTTTCAATTTGGCAATTTGGAAATAATTTAAACATTTAATTCCCGTTCTCAGCTAGTCGTCGTCGTGGGTTTTGTTCCGTTTCCATTGAGCGCTACATTTTGCGCCACTCCTGACGGCTCATAATCCTTTTCTTTTGAAACTGTGTGGTTTCTCAACTACTCTAATAAACTCCAATTTTATTGAATGGTGGTATCCGTAACGCATGATACATTTTGTTGGATATTCTCTCAGAATTTTCATTGATTTTCCCCAAAAAATCACATTATTTTCCCGACGAAATTTTTTTAAATGGACTAAATACTTTCCGATCAGGAAATACTATTTTTGACGAAGCTATCTCATTTTTCTGCTCCCTCTTGCAGTGTCAAATGTTATCCATCCTCGAAATCCAATAAAACTTTCCAACAGATTTTAAGAAACATTATTTTTGTCAAGAGAAGCTATAAAACCAATAAAAGGGAGACGGGAGAAGACCCAAATTAAATTTTTCATATTATTCCACCCCTCCTTCACAGTTTATCCAAGCTATAGCTAGTTGGAAAAAAATTCAAGTAAACTCAAGAATTTTAACTATTAAGTATTGTTGAAGGATTTCCGTTGTGAGTTTAATGAATCAAAAGTATTACTTAGCGGAAAAGGAGTGTGTGATATTCTCAAGAAAATTCCGTGTAGGATGGTTTATAGGACATTTTGAGGTGTGATTACTTTTTAGTCTACCTAAAGTTACAATTCCGGACATTATGCTTCGTGTTGTCGAGTAGATTCATAGGAAGATGGTTTGCGTAGCTCATCAATCTTGTATTGAAATTTCGGCTCAGTTTTCGGTCACGTATTCTGAAACTGTTCGATTTTTAGGGTTTTATGTCAGATGAACGCATTTCGTAAAATCTTAGGTAAAGACTTACCTACAAAGTTGATGTTCGATGATTTCGGAACACGTAATACCTATACTCAGAAAGATCCGGAAACGATCCGCGAACAGCATAAAACAGCGGAATTCGTTCATACGTGTCACTTTTTACGATTAATTTACTCCTTAGGAGTCCTTATTCATTTGTTCTAGTGGAAAAAGGATGAAGATAATCATTAGTCCGGGTTCTTATGTTCAAAAAAAGCTTCCCGTGGAACGGTAAGTGAAGCAAGTGTGGAAAATATCTTAATCTCTTCATTTCGATGCGCAAAAAAAGAATTTCGATGTTGTCAAGCTCAATTTTGCGTCTAACCCCCCAAAATCAAGATGGCGGCCAAAATGGGGGCTCGGGGGGTGAAAATTATGGAATTTGATTTTGATGTCATGATTGGGGTCAATTCTTATGTAATTTTGGTCGTAGAATCCGAATTTGAGGTCAAAAATACTTTCCGACCCAAAGGGATGCCCCAAATCCAAGATGGCCGCCAAAATCTCCAAGATAGGGTCAAAACTGCGATACGTATGTAAAAGTGCCAAGTAGGTCCTTGATAGGGTTCTTTGGGTCGTAGATTTCACTTATGATGTCAAAAACTTACCACGGATCCATTGAAGCCCCAAAAAATCAAAATGGCGGCCAAAAGGGCTGCCGTTGCGGGGTGAAATATTTTGTTAAGGCAAATATCGTCGAATGAGGTGTCACTGTATAGGTTTTTTGGGTCGTAGATTCCAAAAATGAGGCCCAAATAACAAAATAAGCTGATAGAAGTTCTCCAAAAGCCATAATGGCTGCCACCCAGGCATTGAACGCGTTTGAACAGTAGCGTGTCCCATTTTGGACGTCTTACTCTTACTATAGTAAAAAAAAATAAGGCCTTTTTTGTGTGTACGTCCGTGTCATTTCGCATTCTCATTGGTCTTTCATTAACCAATCATTAAACGTCATTGAAAATCCCCGGGAAATTTAAATGTATTCTTCCGTAAAGGAATTATTGATAGGTAGACAGGTATAAAAATGGGATGTATTTCTTCTAATAGCCAGGATAAAAGGGAGGATTATTACCTATACAGGATAGTCCTAGAAAAACGGGATGTACCTATATTAATAAACCGGGATAACAGGAAGGATATCGATCATTGTGTATCGATATTCGATACATCGTTTGTTCTAAAGCAGTATTGACTGGGATAAAACGGGATTTCTTCATAATAACCGGGATAAAAGGGAGGAATTTTACATCCTATACGGGAGAGTCATGGATGAACGGGATGTACCTATATTAATAAACCGGGATAACAGGAAGGATATCGATCTTTGTGTATCGATCTTCGATACATCGTTTGTTCTAAAGCAGTATTGACTGGGATAAAACGGGATTTCTTCATAATAACCGGGATAAAAGGGAGTAATTTTACCTATACAGGATAGTCATGGATGAACGGGATGTACCTATATTAATAAACCGGGATAACAGGAAGGATATCGATCTTTGTGTATCGATCATTCGATACATCGTTTGTTCTAAAGCTGTATTGACTGGGATAAAACGGGATTTCTTCATAATAACCGTGATAAAAGGGAGGAATTTTACCTATACAGGATAGTCATGGATGAACGGGATGTACCTATATTAATAAACCGGGATAACAGGAAGGATATCGATCTTTGTGTATCGATCTTCGATACATCGTTTTGTTCTAAAGCAGTAATGACTGGGATAAAACGGGATTCCTTCATAATAATCGGGATAAAAGGGAGGAATTTTACCTATACAGGATAGTCATGGATGAACGGGATGTACCTATATTAAGAAACCGGGAAAACAGGAAGGATATCGATCTTTGTGTATCGATCTTCGATACATCGTTTGTTCTAAAGCTGTATTGACTGGGATAAAACGGGATTTCTTCATAATAACCGGGATAAAAGGGAGGAATTTTACCTATACAGGATAGTCATGGATGAACGGGATGTACCTATATTAATAAACCGGGATAACAGGAAGGATAGCGATCTTTGTGTATCGATCTTCGATACATCGTTTGTTCTAAAGCAGTATTGACTGGGATTAAACGGGATTTCTTCATAATAACCGGGATAAAAGGGAGTAATTTTACCTCCTATACAGGATAGTCATGGATGAACGGGATGTACCTATATTAATAAACCGGGATAACAGGAAGGATATCGATCATTGTGTATCGATATTCGATACATCGTTTGTTCTAAAGCAGTATTGACTGGGATAAAACGGGATTTCTTCATAATAACCGGGATAAAATGGAGGAATTTTACCTATACAGGATAGTCATGGATGAACGGGATGTACCTATATTAATAAACCGGGATAACAGGAAGGATATCGATCTTTGTGTATCGATCTTCGATACATCGTTTGTTCTAAAGCAGTATTGACTGGGATAAAACGGGATTTCTTCATAATAACCGGGATAAAAGGGAGTAATTTTACCTCCTATACAGGATAGTCATGGATGAACGGGATGTACCTATATTAATAAACCGGGATAACAGGAAGGATATCGATCATTGTGTATCGATATTCGATACATCGTTTGTTCTAAAGCAGTATTGACTGGGATAAAACGGGATTTCTTCATAATAACCGGGATAAAAGGGAGGAATTTTACCTATACAGGATAGTCATGGATGAACGGGATGTACCTATATTAATAAACCGGGATAACAGGAAGGATATCGATCATTGTGTATCGATATTCGATACATCGTTTGTTCTAAAGCAGTATTGACTGGGATAAAACGGGATTTCTTCATAATAACCGGGATAAAAGGGAGGAATTTTACCTATACAGGATAGTCATGGATGAACGGGATGTACCTATATTAATAAACCGGGATAACAGGAAGGATATCGATCTTTGTGTATCGATCTTCGATATATCGTTTTTTTCTAAAGCAGTAATGACTGGGATAAAACGGGATTCCTTCATAATAATCGGGATAAAAGGGAGGAATTTTACCTATACAGGATAGTCATCGATAAAACGGGATGTACCTATATTAATAAACTGGTATAACAGGAAGGATATCGATCTTTGTGTATCGATCTTCGATACATCGTTTTTTCTAAAGCAGTAATGACTGGTATAAACGGGATTTCTTCATAGTGACCGGGATAAAGTGGAGGAATTTTACCTATACAGGATAGTCATGGATAAAACGGGATGTACCTATATTAAGAAACCGGGAAAACAGGAAGGATATCGATCTTTGTGTATCGATCTTCGATACATCGTTTTTTTCTAAAGCAGTAATGACTGGGATAAAACCGGATTTCTTCAGAGTGACCGGGATAATATGCAGTAATTTTACCTATACAGTATAGTCATTTGGATGTAACTTATGTTAAGGAACCGGGATAAAACACATCAAATGCATCATGAAACATACCAAACACATCATGAAACACGTAAAACGCAATATACACCATAGAGTACATAGAGTCGTAATGTAAGTGGGAGAGCTGGCGCCACTTTTAAGCGTTTTCCATGTCCCGAATTCCGAGACTCCTGTGTGACGCCGGGTCACTTTTTCGATACATAATCGATTGTTTGCGATACACGGGTACCCGGCCATCCGATGACAACAACAACAACAACAGAGGAGATAGGAATTACCACGTATTCCACACCGCCATTTTGGATCGAAAATGTATCGAAAAAGCGACCCGAACTCGGCGCACACCGGGCTCGGAATCCGTCGAGCAGAACATGGCGCCAGCTCTCCCATTTACATTACGACTCTATGTACTCTATGATATACACATCATGATACACCTAAAACACATCAAACACAACAAACACATCATGAAACACAATCAAACACATTAAACACAACAAATACATCATGAAACACAATCAAACACATCAAACACAACAAACACATCATGAAACACAATCAAACACATCAAACACAACAAACACATCATGAAACACAATCAAACACATCAAACACACCATGAAACACAATCAAACACAACAAATCGCATGTATCGATAATCGCACGTTTCGATAACCGCATTTATCGATTCCAAATTCCCCCAAATTTCCCCATTTATACAAAAAATTACGAATCTTCCTATTTCTCTACTGTTCGAAATTATATGAATTTAATTTTTGATCATTAATAATTGTATGTATTTCATTACAATTCTTTTCTCCTATCTTTGCGACTTATTTTTCATTATCAGTTGCATTACTTCATTATCATGTGATGAAAAACAGCTGAGTATTTTTCACCACTTGGTTTTTCAGTTTTAACCTTCAAAAAACAAAATTAAAAAAAATTTCGGAATGTCTTCTTTCAAAAAAATTAAAGATTTAAATGAGTATGCTTATAATATCCAAATTAAATGTAAGGTAATTTCAAAATCACAAGTGAAAGTTTCAAAATCTGGTTCGGTCGAGTTTCTCTTTTTCAATTTACAAGATGAATCTGCCACTGAATCTGGCTATGGCCGCAACATGATTCCCAAGTGCGAATTGCCTCTATGTAGATGGATCGGCGCTTCGCAACCTTACAACTTTTTACATTGCGTTGACTGACACCGAGTTTTCATTGGATTTTTTTTTTTTTTTTATTTTCCCTCCTCTGTACTTTATGAAATACGTACTGTACTTTATGAAATACGGTTGGTAAAATGAGGTTCTACTGGTAATCTCATCATTCTGTCTTTGTAAAATTACCAAGAATAGTGAGATGGCAAAGATATCGATGGACCTTGGTAAAAACGCCGATATTTTTTATCGCCTGTGGTAGAATTACAGAGATAAAATGGTAAATTAAGTTACCGGGAATTGATTACGAATAAAAGTGGTATTCTTACCTGGAAAAATCAGTAAAAATACCGGTCTGCCTTTCTAACATTACCAATGATTGATAAAAAAAAGAGATGGTAAAGTTACCAACGGACCTTGGTAAAAACGGCAGCGGCGGCGGCATAGAAACATGTTTCATAAGCGTCATTCATGCGTTAGTAGGCGTTGATGAAAAATTGCAATTTATTGCAATTTTATCTCTATAAAATCGCGTTCGATAAAATCGCGATTTTATTGCAATTTATCGCGATTTTTCTCCCGATAATATTGCGATGATTCGCCGTCGATAAAATCGCGATTTTTTTATCCGATAATATTGCAATAAATCGCGACGTCGATAAAATCGCGATATATTCTCCGATTAAATCGCAATTTATGGCGATCACTACTACTCGGGAATTGCAGCAGCAAATCCAAAAATTGTTACGCATCACCGCCACTCTTTAATTTAAATATCAAACCGACCTGTGGCCTTTTATCAAGGTTAATATAAATACATCCCGTTTTATTAATGACAAACCTATTATATTTCGTTTATATTATATTATATTCTATCCTATTTGCTTTCCATCCATTTTATTTTATCCCATATAAACCGTTTCAAACTGATTATTCACCTTTTTTTAAAACTCCAACCTTAATTGAAGTAAGTTTTTAGCTAAATTGAAGATGATCTTTTGAATGAATAAGCACTTAACAGAACTTCAGCAGTATTAATATTAATACAATTTACGAGAATAATGTAAATTAAAAAAAAATTAAGTGATATTTTCATAACGAATTGACAGAATATACGAGGGGGTTGGGCCGCGGAGCGGCCAGGGGGCGGAGCCCTCTAGTTACAAAAAAAAAAAATTGCGAAATCCAACAGAGATACCTGCCAAAAAGTTGTCTCATAGTTAGAAAAAAAGCACAAAAAATCTCAGGGTCGTAGCTAAAGTTTGAGTGGTCCCGCAAGGTACTTAAGATGTTTCACCGATTTCTCATCTTGGCAATCTTGGCGATCTTGCGGATTTTTTTTCGGTAAATGCAATCGAGGTAAAAAGTCGCAAATGCGGATAATGAGACTTCTGATACTATATTTTAAGAGAAAAATAACGGTTTGGACCCACGAGGATCAGAATCCCTCGTTCTTAGCTCTCAAAATGCAAAAATCAGCGATTTTAGCATTTTGTAGTCAAACCGCTGCTCGACCGTCGCTCGACTTAAATGTCGCGGCATTTGACGCGCTGTTTCACAATGATCCTATTGGAGGCGAGTAAAAAGTCCTTCAAGTATGTTCATTAGAGGTGTAAGAGGGTCACTTTGGCCATTTTTTGTTGCTTTTAAACATTGAGCTCATTGTTTAAAATGTTTTTTTTTTTTCTTTGTTAATATAATTTTCCTGTTTTTCATCATTTTTTAAAATGGTTTAAAAAGGGCGACTCATCTTACACCAAAATTGAACTCCTTTGGCAAACAATGTACGTAGATGGTCAAATACTTCCTCTAAAAAAGTTTTTGGATTCAAAGCCTCCTAAAAAAGCCGATGTTGCCATATTTTATCCCCGAAAAACACAAAAAACCGAGTGCCTATTTCAGTATTTGGAGGCTGTTCCTGGCCGAGCTCATTGAGCAAATTTCAGCAAACCTTGAATTTTCATACGTTATGACCACATTACTAGTGATTATGTACATGTGTTTATCTATACAGCCTCCCACCGCGGCGCGACGTTGCCACATACCATCGATAAAATTCGATAGAAATCCGCGTTTCCTTAGATTTGAGCCATTTTTTCGGATATTGCACATGGAATACTTATGTAAAACTTAAAATGCAATATTCAGAGCTGGAAGGAGATCATACCATGTGGCAATAATCATTGGTTGATATACTTTTTTCAATTGCTATCGGACGGTTAAGGGCCTAAAAAAATTCAAATAGGCCAAAAGAATGTCAAAAATTGGTAAAAAAAGACGAAATTATCGGCAATGTGTGAATACTTCATAGAACAGTGCATAGAGCGCGCTAAATATGCTCGTATAAGTAGAGTAACATCCTCGAATTCTTTTTTAGGTGGCCCGGCCCTTCCCGCATTGCAGGGTCCAGCCCTACCTTCTTCAGGACCCAGCCCTACCTTCTCCAGGGCCCAGCCCTATGTGGTTAGTGCTCGGCCCCGCCTCAGGTAGGACTGGGCCCTGAGGCAGGTAGGGCTGAACCTTAACTTCAGCATGGGCCTACCCCTTCGATGTTTAGGTGAAGCAATTTTACCCACCCCGGGTGTAGGGCGGCCCTGCCCCGCAGGTCCCAACCCTAAACTCGTTTTTTCCGTGGAGATAGAAGGGGATCATACCTTGTGCCAATATCCATTATTTTAAGACCCTGCGCTTATTGACGACCCATTTCTTACGATTTCTAGTCATGATGTTTGTGCGCGAGGATGCGACTTTCAGACATTGACCGTGATCTGAGGACCAAAAAGAAACAGTGCCACATTTCAAAATCACGGGTTCTCAATGCTGAATTTTTGCCCACCCTTAAACCTAGCCCTCCTTCCCACCCCCGTCCTTTTGGACGGGTACCGATTGCTAAAAATGCTGCCTCGTAATTTCCCCATTTTTTTCTCAAACCGCAAAGTGGAAATTCCTCTACCCTCCCAAAGTCCTTCAAGGAGTTTGCACTCCCTAAGATTAGGAAACATCACAAACATCATGCTTAGAATTCGTGAGAAATGGGTCGTCAATAAGCGCAGGATCTTAAAATAATGATTATTGCCACATGGTATGATCCCTTTTGGCCGCCATTTTGATTTTTTGGGGCTTCAATGGATCCGTGGTAAGTTTTTGACATCATAAGTGAAATCTACGACCCAAAGAACCCTACCAAGGACACCCTACTTGGCACTTTTACATACGTATCGCAGTTTTGACCCTATCTTGGAGATTTTGGCGGCCATCTTGGATTTGGGGCAACCCTTTGGGTCGGAAAGTATTTTGGACCTCAAATTCGGATTTTACGACCAAAATTACATAAGAATTGACCCCAATCATGACATCAAAATCAAATTCCATAATTTTCACCCCCCGAGCCCCCATTTTGGCCGCCATCTTGATTTTGGGGGGTTAGACGCAAAATTGAGCTTGACAACATCGAAATTCTTTTTTTACGCATCGAAATGAAGAGATTAAGATATTTTCCACACTTGCTTCACTTACCGTTCCACGGTAGTACATAAGAACCCGGACTACATGATAAAATAGCTGATTCGAGGGCCGTAGCTAGAGATTGGCGGAGAGTTTAAGGAAAACCCAAGCAGGAAAATTGTAGTGACGTTGTCCCGACTCCGCGTCAGGCTAACATCTCTAGATTTTTTTTTTCCTGTTAATTAATGGCTTTTGTGCCATGCACCCAGGCCCGCCACAAGGGGGGGGGGGGATACTGGGTCCCTGGTAGGGGCCCGTGCTGCCCGTGGAAAACCACCACAAATTCACATGCAACCCTTGTTTCGTAAGAAAAAGTGAAAAATTTACACTAAAAATTTCGCAAGAGGTTGAAAAATTTTCAAAAACACACTGGGGCGATATAAAACTCTTCTTAAATTTTCAAAGAAGTATACTTTTTTAAAACTTTCTGTCTCTTTTCAAGATTTTCAGTAAAGAAGGATTTTTTTAGTAACTGTGTTTCATTTTCTTCCATCGTCAGATGCCAAGAGTCTCCAGTCTGGGCATCCTCGACTTTAATGGCTCATGGCTCAACTGATTTTTGATATGCGTAATTTTTTTATCAATAAAGATCGAAGAAGAAACTCAGGAAAACGACGAAATTCAAGGGGGAGGTCAAAATGTAGGAGAAATCCGGGGGGTGGCCATAATTCAGGGAAAATCAGGGTGAGGACTAAATCCCTGGAGGGGGAAGGTCAAACACAAGATATCTGCGATGGGCTTAAGAAATTTTCAAAAAAGTAAAACGACAAGAGTAAGAGGAAGAAGAAGCGCAAAAACACAAGACAATTTTTGAGGGGCACGTGCCGTTAATTTTCTTTTTCTTTTCACTTTCCTGAATCAAGTATATGACGACTCCACAAAGAATTTCCTTTCAAATCTGAGAAAATGTAGGAAAATCTCAGGCTAATTAAAAGCTGAAGAGTTGTTGTTTGTTTAGGTGTTGGCACTGGCACCGACGAAACGCGCGCCTCCATCCCCCTCCCTCCCCCCTCCCTCCCCCCTCCCTCCCCCCTCCCTCCCCCCTCCCTCCCCCCTCCCTCCCCCCTCCCTCCCCCCTCCCTCCCCCCTCCCTCCCCCTCCATCACCCCTCCCTCCCCTCCCCATTCCCACCTCCCCCCCGCCCTCCACCCCTCACACCCTCCCCTCCCTCCCATCCCTCCCCCCGCCCTACCACCCCCTCCCCCCTCTCCCTCCCTCCCTCCCTCCCTCCCCTCCCTCCCTCCCCCCTCCCCTCTCACTCCTCCCTACCCCCATCCCCTGTCCCCCTCCCGCCCTCCATGCCCTTCCCTCCGCCGACGTCTGTTTCCTACTTGTTCGAGTCGGAATTTGAATTTCCCGCGTAAGATTGGAATTCGAATTTGCCGCCTCACCAGTCATCAGGCAACAGATAAACATTCAACGGCATCAGTGTCTACTTTTTTTTTAATGTTGGTTTGTTTTTTTTTTGGCTCCGTATTTTTTCTCATGGTCGTTTTTTTTTCCGACTTTTGACCACGGAATCACGCCATACATGTAGGTAGGTCAACAGCCGAAATTAGGGTGATGACTGTTGCTCCCTTATAATTGTCCATAGAGGCCTAGATACACACGGCGATTAATCGCCGCGATTGCAATCGCGGCGTTTAAACGCAGGTGTATTCGGTCAATCGCCGCGACGGGCGAGTGAAATTCTCGGAATTTCTCCAATCGCCGCGATTGAATCCAAAGTAGGATTCAATCCTACTTTTTGGGCGAGTAGATGCATTTGTTGAGTCCTGTTTATTCTTGATGGATGCGAAATCCACCAGTACATGTGGTCTACATGTGTTTTTGTTTACGTTCTTCTGTCTTCGAGGTGCTCGTCAATTAGTTTTATAGTATGTTTATTTTTACATTTGATGCGAGAATTGTTAAAATTGCAGCAGAAGTGTGTCCGTTCATTAGCCACTTATTATTCAAGAGAGGCACCAGAACTTCAGAAATAGGAAACATTATTCAGTTGAAAATCTTCATCTTCATTCAATTAAAAAAAGGCACTAGTCTTTTGGGCACAGTACTTACGACTATCCTGTTATCAATATGATCAACTAGATAGGATACTGATCATTTTAAGGTTATAATAACATTAACAATTAGCGCTGATCGCGGCGATTAATCGCTAGGTGTATACGTGATCGCACTGATGGCCTCTGTTGATTGTATTGCGTTGAGCGATGCGACCCGAACCAACCCAATCGCGGCGATTAATCGCCGTGTGTATCTAGGCCTTAAGGAACTGTTGAATCCCCGAAAGTAAAGGGCTGGACACACGTTCAAAGTGGAGCTTCAAAATGGTAAACGTTTAGCCAAGAGTTGACTGGTGACGTGGCCCTTGATGTGTTCACTTTGTAGCGGTGTTTACACGACTTTGAAGACTTAACCATAAAATTTCATGTAAACAAACATTAAAAGTAAACAAAGATCGTGCTGAAGCAGTTTGATTTTATTAAAATGGATATAGATCGTGATAATTTTGTTAAAAAAGCTGTAGTGGTTGACAAGTTTCAGAGCCGAAACAGCAGGACCTTTAGCGATGACCTGATTTACTTTGGAAACAGCAGGATTTGTACCTTGTGCGATAACCTGTCCTAGTGATGGATTGGTTGTTGCAGGAGCAAGTGAGGCTGGGTTTTCAACTAGGTTGACAATTTTCAGAGTCGAAACGGCAAGACCTTTTGCGATGACCTGATTAAATTCCATAATTTTTCACTACACAGACGCACTTAAATTATTATTGTAACAGCCGCGCGCTTGGAGAGGTTAGATGGACGTTGAGATCCGCAGAGCATCGATGACCTTCAAAGGAGAGCGGGTCTCCTTTGAAGGTCATCAATCAACACTTGACTAAACGTTTACCACTTAGAAGCTCCACTTTGAACGTGTGTCCAGCCCTTTAAAGCTTCCACCTGTCGCCAAGATGCCAGTGGAGGGTCTCTTGTCTCTGCAAGAGACCCTCCCCTGGCCTCCTAGCGACAGGTGGAAGCTTTTACTTTCGGGGTTTCAACAATTCCTTATGGACAATTATTAGCGAGCAACAGTCATCACCCTATTTTCGGCTGTTGACTTACCTACATGGTCGATGATGAGCTTCGGATGACGTCATGAGCCAAACAACTTTCCCAAACGTCGGCCATTTTCGGCTTGTTTGCGAAACGAAACTGCCAACACGTTGTTGAACATCAACCATGTAGGTAAGTCAACGGAAGAATGCTGAAGTCCCGAAAGTAAAAGCTTCCACCATGGCCAAGATACCAGTGGAGGGTCTCTTGTCTCTGGTCTCTGGAAGGGCAGCAGTTGGCCATCTTTTTTGCTCCGCTCCGATTCTTGAAATCTCCGCGACCCCCGCTCAGCCTGCCGTTTCAAATTT
Source organism: Bemisia tabaci (assembly GCF_918797505.1). NCBI lineage: Eukaryota > Metazoa > Arthropoda > Insecta > Hemiptera > Aleyrodidae > Bemisia > Bemisia tabaci. The sequence continues at coordinate 77,248,163 of NC_092794.1, forward strand.
CGCGGGGAACTACGACGAAGTCCGCTCGAAAAAGTGACCATACGCGATCTTACGGGAGAATCTGCCAGTTAACTTTCTGGTAGCTATTATTCTATGTTGCTGAGCTTAATGACCTGGTTACACGATCAAATTCCCGTCAAATTCCGATCAAAATGATGACCAAGATGGCGGTCGAGAGTTATCTAGATTGATGAGTAAAATTAATTAAAACAGCGTGTTGATTGAAATAAGCATGGGATAGCGCGGTTGTGTGGAAAGCAGATGAAGGATGAGCCCCACAGTTCCATCATCTACCATCAAATTTTTGCAGGCCGCAGAAATTTGATGGCAGATGGTGCGCAACTGCGCACCAGTCACCATTTGATCGGAATTTGACGGGAATTTGATCGTGTAACCAGGCCAAGGTTAATCCTCAGCTGTAGTTCCGAAAAAATCCACCACGTCGCGCAGTCGCGCTGCTAAAATCCGACTCCGAAATCAGTGATTATTTAAATATCACAATAGATATCTTAAATTCTAAGACTCATAAGTTCTAGCAGCATACGTCTGGAATCCTTAGAAACAAACGCGAGCTTTGAAAGTTTAATATAAAAGCTGTAACTTGATCCCAGTTTCTCTTACGGGATATCTGTAAGTGCGAGAGAGACAGCTCACGGTGGGAGAGAGATATCTGCAACTGCTAAGAGCGATCAATCGCGATTGGTTGCATCAAGGTCATCATGCTTAACCCATAGAGTACAATAGAGTCGCAAAGTACAGGAGCGCCAATGAAGCCAATCCATGAACAGGCGTTTCCGAGCCGCGTGTGCTCCGAAAAGTGTGAACCAAGTGTGAACCCAACGGCATTTTGTAACACGGCGGCTTATGGAGCGATCAAGAACTACTTGTGTTTTTTCGACATTTTATAATTCAATTAGCATTAATTTTTGCAAATTTTGCTATTGGAAGGTAGTCAAAGCCATAATGAATCTATTGATGTATATTACTCCTGGATAATATTCATATTGGGATTTAATTTCTGAATTATACAAAGTGTGAACCAACCGGCATTTCTTATCACGGCGGCTTACGGGAAAAGCAACGACTGCCTGTGATTTTTCGACATTTTTTGATTCAATCGATATTAATTTGTGCACATTTTGCTATAATTAGATAGTCAAAGCCATAATGAATCCATTGATGTATATTACTCCCGGAGAATATTCATATAGGGATTTAATTTCTGACTTATACCAAAGTGTGAACCAACCGGCATTTTTTAACACGGTGGCTTATGGAGAAATCAACGACTGCTTGTGTTTTTTCGGCTTTTCTAAATTCCATCTATATTAATTTGTGCAAATTTTGCTTTAAATAGATATTCAAAGCCATAACGAATCCATACATGTATGTTACTCCTGGATAATATTCATCTATGGACTCAATTTCAGCTAGACTTATTACCGGCCTACTTAGCTGGTTCAATGTGTATGGTCCTCACTGTAGCGTCCAGCCCACCTACAAACTAGGGGCCTCAAAGAGGCTCATCGATGGAACTGTTGACTGTTGCCTTTCAAAGATCGTCGGCCCGACGATCTTTGAGGGTAACCGATGTGTGCGGGATACATCACAGATCAGATCTTGAAATTTTCAAGGCATTCCGTGCAGAAATGGCTGAGAAATAGAAGAATTAGTGCCAGTTTGAGAGCCCCAGTTTGTACGTGGGCTGGACGCATGTAGCAGAGCCGAGTCGGGGAGTGGGGAGCGCTGAGCGCCAGTCTCTGCGCGTGCGTCATGGCTAGTCACCGCACGCTAGTCTCTTGTGTACTGGACAAAACAGCCTCCAAAAGTGGCTTCAACGGCGATCCAGTACATTGCGACTCTACAGGGTTATCCAAAAGTCACTGACCACCCCTGTAACTTTTTTCCAAATTGAGATAGAAGTTTGAAACTTTGGGAATGTTCCTCGGTCTAAGGTAGCAACTTTTTGGTCCCCCCAAAATTTTGGGGGGCGGGGGCTAACTTTTTTTTTAAAAAGCAACCCCCCTTTGTGATACCTCATTCGAAAGATAATAAAAAAAGGAAATTTTTGGCGCAAACCGCAGGTCAAAATGTTCATTTTTGACAAAATGGCGACCGGTCAAAGTTCAAAATGGCGGAAATTTGGCATCTCTGTTGTTTATAGACGGATTGATGTGAAATTCGGAATCCTAGCGTTTTTCAAGATGAGAAAAACAATTCTGGCATCGATTTTCCAGGAAAGTCAGTCCTTTTCAAAATGGCGGCCTCGAGCGGAAAGTGGATATTTGGGCTGCATATCGTTGGATTTGCATGAAACTTGGTATCTGGGGGTATTTCGGCACGAAAAGAATGAATTTTTCATTGGATATCTGAAATTTTGACAAATTCCAAAATGGCGGCGGAAAAATTGCGGTAAATCAGTTTTACGTCTCTTTACCGATGGATTAGCATGAAATTATTTGATATTTCAAGAATCTAATGAAAGATTCCTTTTTATCCAGCCAAAAACCGCCAGGATATCGAAAACTCTCTGGTCAATAGGAAGTAGAATTTTATGGCTAGAACTTATGACTCTTCGATTTAAGCAGAAATTCCTTTAACTTTCATAAAAGCTCAAGGACTCACGTGGAGCTGTACGGACTCTAATAGCAGCGTGGAGGACCAAAATATCAAAACACGGCGGTGGCGCCCCCTGCGCGGAGAAATTTCTTACTTCACGCAGCTGTAGATAAACCTGTACCGTGACCGTGTTATCACTCATCTCAGTCTCAATTATTAAGGCTCACCGATGGTATTCTGAATCAACGATCACCATCCTCTGGAGGATTGCTTAGAGTACCTATATTGAGAGAGTATGGCCACTGGGCCCCATGGAGAGGCTTAGGACCCAAAAATGGCGGTGCTTGTTTTGGTTTTTGTGGATGGGAGGGGGGTCATTGCCAACTTTTGACGGTTATCACCAACTGCACTTGCTGCCAACCTTACTACATCTAAGATAATTTTTCTCAAAAATTGCACACGATTAGCCTTAAAAATATGTAAAGATGTCGCAATAGTGCATTTGAGTAAATTTCTCGTTACGATAAGCAAAGACAACTACATTTTGAGTCATTTTGCATTACATTAACTTATGGCGTCCGCCATTTTTGGGTCCTAAGGGCTCTAGAGTACCTGTATAGGGAGAGTAGCGACAGATCGGTTCATGGAGGGCTTAGGGCCAGCCACCCTTGTGAGCAACTTCTAACACACAAGATTTCACTGCCAGCCTACAGATTTCAATTCAAACCAAGATGGCTAAGAATGTACATAAATGAGCGTTCTTTCGCAAAAATAAGTAAATTTATGCAAAAAGTAAGCCAAATACATGCTTTCTAAACGACGGTTCGTAACAATTGTATTTGTAAATCACTCGGGATATTTAAAATTCATAGGTTGGCTGCCCTTTTGGGCCCTAACTTTATTCGCGGAGGCACCGGTGAAGGCCTGATGGACTTTCGCAGTTTCAGATCTGTCGCTACTCTCCCTATACAGGTACTCTAAAGGGCTCCATTCAGCCTAAGATGGCTGAGCCAGGGACCAGTTCTAGAACTCGTCCCTGGCTGAGCCAATCAGAGGTGGTAACTCAAGTGGCCATACTCTCTCAATATAGGTACTCTAGGATTGCTCTGTGTTTGGTTTTCTCCCGGTCGTGTGTGTTGTGTGGTTAGTGACTTCGGAGTTCGGAGTTTTTGTATTCGTGTCCGCATGCGTTTCGCAATTTTCAGTCATTAAAATGTCTTTCATCGATAGTAACAAGAACGTGAAAGAAAACGGTCCTTCTTAAAATTATGCCCAAGCTGGGTAAATCATGCAGGGAGGTGCTAGCAGGTAGAGCTGGTGTGCACGATGACAAATCCACGAGGGTAGTGGTTCAGCCCAAAAAAGTTATTCCTGAACCTATGAATAATAATTCACCTATCCAAAATAATCATAATATGTTCGACAATATGGAGGGGCTTATTTCCTCAACTCCCTCATGGTTGGAAATAACAAAACACACTCAACACATAACCTTCAATATTCACGTGCACTTCCAGAATTTTAAAAAACCAAACAAGTTGAGTCACTGTTGTCAGGGTTGTACAAATATGATCACTAACCCATTTGAACTCTTATGAAAAATTTGTATTGGGCCTCTAGCTCGGCAACAATGCTAGGCCCTGCCGATTTAATCGTGTAACAACCGCTCAACAACGCATCGGTGACTCCCACATTAAGCCAATATTAAGGTCCACTTTCACCGTGTATGTGGGGCTTCAGTTATCATCGAGTCATCTCTCGCCTCTCGCACATAGAGTACATTAGAGTCGCAAAGTACTGGATCGCCGTTGAAGTCACTTTTCGAGGCTGTTTTGTCCAGTTCTCCGGAGACTAGTGTACGGCGACTAGCGACGACGCATACGCAGAGACTCGCGCTCAGCGCTCCCCATGACTCCCGAAGTCCCGACTCGGCTCCGTTCGTCGGCTAGGTCCACACACATTGAACCAGCCAAGTAGGCCGGTAATAAGTCTGAAATTGAGCCCATATATGAATATTATCCAGGGGTAACATACACTAATGGATTCATTATGGCTTTGAATTTCTAATTATAGCAAAATTTGCAAAAATTAATGTAGATGGAATTAATAAAAGTCGAAAAAACACAAGCAGTTGTTGATTTCTCCATAAGCCACCGTGTTAGAAATGCCGGTTTGGTTCACACTTTGTATAAGTCAGAAATTAAATCCCTGTATGAATAAAATCCAAAAGTAACATACATGAATGGATTCATTATGGCTTTGACCATCTATTTATAGCAAAATTTACACAAATTAATATCGATTGACTTAAAAAATGTCGAAAAAACACAAGCAGTCGTTGCTTTTCCCGTAAGCCGCCGTGATAAGAAATGCTTGTCGGTTCACACTTGGTTTAAGTCTCAATTTACTTCCTTTTTGGAATATTATTCAAGAGTATGATACATTAATGGATTTACTGTGGCTTTAACTACCCGTTTGCAGCAAAATGTGCAAAAATTAATGATGATTGAATTAAAAAAATGTCGAAAAAACACAAGTAGTTCTTGATTTCTCCATATGCCACAATGATGATAAGTGCCGTCGGGTTCACACTTGGTTCACACTTTTCGGAGCACAAGCGGCTCGGAAAGGCCCGTTAATGGATTGACTTCATCGGCGCTCCAGTACATTGCGACTCTATTGTACTCTATGCTCTCGCACGGTTTGATGGTTTGTTATCACCATTCACTCTCAGTGGCGTTGAGTCAAGACAATTTGAATCCATTTCTGATTGGTTCCCGTATTTTAGGCCTCCACAGTGTCACAAACGGGAATAAAGATTACATTTTTACCGAATGCAAAGATTATAATCTGGAATGGACCAGGGAATTACGGGTTCGGCAAGGAACAAACGGAATGAGAGGAGGAACGGAGAAAGGAATTTGAGAATGGGCCGATCAAAGATTACGAAAAACGTTCAATTTCTGTAATCTTTATTCCCGTTTGCATAGAATAATAAGGCTACGCCTATAGAAAGGACACTCTCGCAGATTTCGTGACGAAGAAGAAGAACAGGGACCTGGAGCTCTTGAGCTGGAGCTGGCGGGTATTGTTTACATTCAGAAATGAAAATGGCGGCAATAGCCAACTGTAACACTCTAACTGTAGCTGATCACATGTGATTTTATCAGTCATCTGGCCAGCATGAGCACGACGAGGCTGTGGAAATCGTTTTTGTTACATTAATTTTGATACTCAAACTCTTTTACTCTGTGGCAGTGACTTTTACACTTACATAACATTAGACTCTTCTTTGGCACCACTGATTACATTTGGCAACCCTGCAATTAGCTGGGCCCTACTATTACATTTGACAACCTTGCAAAGAGCTGGCGGGTTCAGAAAAGTATAGGGCAACGGGACCTAACCAAACCTGGACACAACAGGCGAGAGTCACAACGGCCGCTTACGCGAGTGACTCTTCTATAGGCGTTAGCTTTATTATTCTATGCCGTTTGTGAAATCCATGAGCCGAATTGTCTTGACTCTCAGTCATGGACCAAGAGAATAAATAAGGACCCCCAACTCCGGTTAGCGCTGACATCAGCGCTCCCTGGCAGAGGGTGTAGTGAACTAAACCGATGATTGGGTCCAGAGATGGAAAGTGAAATTTCACGTTTTGAAATTTCATGAAATTTCACGTGAAATTTCATGAAATTTCACAAGGCCCGAATAAATTTCAAAAAAATTGAAATTTGTTGATTTTTCAAAGAAATATTGTTACTAAGCCTCGGAAACGGTTCAGCTGATCCTCCTGCTGATGCAGCAGAATATATGGCCCACTAATGAGATGCTACACCCAAAGGAGGGGGCACAAGGGGGGTTTTAGAGAAAGTTGTAGTGTTTCTGAGTTACTATGAAACGACTGAAAGGCAGTAGGTAAATGTAGTCGCATATTGCTGCTACTTTTAAGAAGGTTCCTGAAACAATACCTTTATAAATCAAAATCACCTTGGGTATTTATGATTTAATTTTAATGAAGCTTTGAATTTTGCGACTTTGCTCGAAAAGGTAAGAAGACAAAACTGAAAATCCTGTAGATTTTCTTGAGAACTTTCATTTTTTTCTAGAAGATGCTCAAAAAACGAAAAGAGTAAAAAGTGCAATATTAATTAGTGTTTACCAAGCATCCAAGGGTGCAGTCGCGTAGTATCCAAGAGGATAGAGAATCCATAACAACCCAAAAAAAAATGTTTTTACAAATAAAATTAAAGTTACTTACGTTTGGAATTACTTGATAAAATTCAAGATGATTGAAAACAATCCATTTTTGAAACTGAGATTTCCGACTCTAAAATATATATGTTGGCAGTTTGGCACTGCTGAGAATAATCTTTATAGTATAATTGTTAAATATGTAGGACATTAAGTTGGTTCAGAAATATACCACTAAAAGTGCCGTTTTTTGGCATTACAATTTTTAGCATCAATTTCTCCAACGTTTCTCAAATAAAAGTCCCCCCCCCCTCATAAAAAAACTAGTATTTTCATGCCGATGCGTGGAGGAAATTGTTCTTGTGGTGGAGCGGAGGCACTCAAGTGTCAATGATGCATTACTTACGAAAATTAAGGACCCATGACTTACATAAGTGACATCTGACATGACACCGAAATCTTCGTGATAAAAAACTGAGCTGCTGGAAGAGTGGGTGGTGAGGTTAGGTTAGGTCAGGGGGGGCTGAAAAATCTCAATATCGAGAATCACCGTTTCTAGGCGTTTCTTGGCCTCTTGAATGTATCCTCAAAAGTTTCAATAAATTTCATGAAATTTCGTGAAATTTCATGAAATTTCATGAAATTTCACGCGTGAAATTTCACTCGAATAAATTTCATGAAATTTTCCATCTCTGATTGGGTCTTCCCAAGGTACACTCTACTACAGGTATGGACAAACGGGGTGCCGAAGTGGCAGCGCTGAGAAAATCGGCGATCGAGTGACGTATGAAGTCGTACCGTCCATTTGCCGCGCAGGTCTTCGCAGTCGTACTCTCGATGCTGTCAAATCTACGCGTTTTGACGACTTTCTAAAATTCCATTTGTCCATACCTGTAGTAGAGTGTACCTTGGGGTCTTCCTGTTTATATTTCCATGCACCACCTATTTAGGCTTATCACTCAGTAGTGCTCATAGAAGTTTCTAGATCCTCGTATCCTCGTGGTCGCCCTGCAGTTTTGAAGAGTTTAGTGTGAAAAGTTTCCCATTTTCATTTCAATCTTCGTCAGTCTTCGTGTACATAAACTGGTATTAATGTGAAGTGTTATTTCTAACCGTTTTACTCAGCAGCAACTGCTGTTGAGAAAGCCAAAGGAAGTGTGTATGTAGTGTGCAGCAGGAATCAGGATTGTACTTTTAGCCGAAGGCGCCTCTCTGTTAAGTGAAATCTTTTTAGTGAGAAATAGTGTTGTACTGATAAAAATCAACTGAGTGTCACAAAATCAAAGATACTTGACTTCAAGCATTACCTTTAATTTGATTATTAGCAAGTCTCTTTGATTCTGCGTCAGAAGTTGATTGAATCATCTTTGCTCGTGTTTTGATAAGATACTTCAAATCCAAGTCTTTCGCATTGACCTCTGCCGAAGGTATGTATCTATACAATTTCATTCAAGGCGGATAAAGAATGGTGGTCGCATTTGGATTTTGGCTGCCATCTTGAAGCGTTGTGACGTCAGGAGGGTACGGGTTTTGCCGTGCAATCCGAGGTTGAGTTGGGTTGAGTCGGCCCCCCCCCCCCCCCCCAAAGACATAAAGACGGAGCGCTCGTATCTAAAAGCACGGGGAAAAAGTGAAGCTAGGTTCGGCGCTGCGCGCTTGTGTGAGTGTGTAAATGAGCGCGGGAATCCATGGCGGCAAACGGAAATTTGATTTGAACTTGTCCTCTTGATTTTTGCATATTTCTTCTTCGAAACGTATTTTAAATTCCTAAAACGAATATACTAAGAAAGTTCGGTCTGCGTCCTAACATAATACACCTACTTTTGCTCGGTAACAGGCAGTAATCTCAGGTAAAGTTAGTTTTTCTTCTGCTTATGGTGGTTCTGCAGGTTCAAACAGGCCGTTACAGTTCTAGATCAACGTTACTCCCAAATGAAATTAATCTGTCGACGACCGACGGAAACTAACCTAGAGTTAAAAAAATATGAGTTTGTACCTGAATTTGGGCAAAAATCAACCTAAAATACTTTGTTTCCGCAATTATTTTATTCAGTTCCCGCCCTATATTTGAATTCAAACTTGTCCCGATTTCGCCGCCAATCCTCTAGCCAATAGTAGAGGTGGTTGAAAAGAAGCTTCATTTTTTGCTTTTAGCCCTCCGTCTTTATGTCTTTGGCCCCCCCGGCCTCGGCCAGCCCATGTACCCGATACCGTGTGACGTCCAGAGGGTACGAAATGCGACCACCATTCTTTATCCGCCTTGAATTTCATTAGTTTGCGAAAGTAAAATGTATTAAAGTATCTACACAAATAAATAAATCATAGATAAACAAAGAACATTGCATGGAATAACATACTATAGAGGTACGATCGTGGACCGCTGCGGCGTTAGTTCACCGCACCCTCTGCCAGGTTCGCTGCGAGCGCGCGTTAACGGTTTTTAACACAGGGTAGCATAGGGAGTTGGGAGTCCTTATTTATTCTATTGGTCCATGTCTCAGTATAAAGGGACTCTAAGTGGCGTCAGGGACGAGTTCTATAGGACGTAGGACGCCGTTCTGTTGTGAGCGGGTGATTGCAGCGCATTCTCGCGTAGGATCCTAGTCAACTCAGAGGATCCTTCCCCCCGAACCTCGACTCATCCATCGCCCGCTCCAAAAGTGAGGTTAAGCCGGAGATTGAAAAATAACACATAAGGCGGCTGAATTCTTGAAAAATAAGTATATTTTTGGCGTTTTTCGACCCCTTTCGGCCAGAAGAGCATGTCGCACATTACAGAGTGGTGAAAAATTCGATTTTTTGCAGTTATACGCGATCCTACGGATTTTAATGAAGTCCAACTAGAGTCCCTTTATACCCAGAGTTAAGACAACTCGATTATCAGCTGACTGGCAGCCGGCCTTTGCTGGCCATGGAGGCCGAAACGAGTGCACCCAAACGAACGATATTGAGGGATAAGGATCAGGAATCCTGCGATGTCTGTCACACAAAAACAACAACATCAACAAATTGATCAATTAAAAAGAAAATGAGATTGGTTTGTGAATAATTTCTTAATCTATTTTCATTTTGGACCTATGGAAATAACAATTTACTCTTGATAAACCACAATTAGGTAATATTTTCATTATTCTTGTTCACATTCGAGGTACCGCCATCTTGGTGCACTCGTTTCGGCCTCCATGAGCGAGAACCAATCAGAATTGGATTTTTTTTTAGGCCACTTTCAGCCCAACCAAAAGTGAGTTGTCTTAACTCTGGGTATAAAGGGACTCTAAGTCCAACAACTGATAACAGCAGTGAGTTGCGAGGATCCTACGCGAGATAGTAGCACTAGTACCTGCTCACGAATTTTTACATTGACTCTTACGGGAGTCCAGGGTCCTGTAGAACTGGTCCCTGGTGGCGTTATCGCTTTTTCGCTTTATTCTATCTATGTCTGCGTAAAATGGGCTGCAAGAACGAGTGTCATGTCTTTATTCGAAATATTTTTTCATTAATTCGTTCTCAAAGAATTTCCACTGCTTTGATATTTCGCAGTCACGAAAGTCTACAATGTTTTCCTGCTTTAAACTTCTTCCGTACTCAACATCAGTTCATGTGTTTGCATGTTAATTCTAACCTCAAAAAGTTCACAAGGTCAGATTTTCTTCGCTGTTCCTTGGCTCTCATTCCAGTTTCAAGTAAATTCGGGATTAATAGCATCTTCAGTTCCAATATCATCCTTATGTGCGGCCTTTCACTCGTAATCTACAACTGCTCTCTAAATTCTACAGGTACGGAAAAGAATTCGAATGCTTCTCCTACATATTAGGAAAGGTTTTGAAATGAAAACAATCTCTGGAATTTTAAATATTTGCTATCCTTTGAACCTGACTATTGAACAGTAGGGATGGTCGAATATTCAGATAATTGAATATTCGACATTCGAATTATAGGCACCGAGATAATCGCATCACATTTGAATATTCACTTCCGAAGTATTCGAAATTGCAAATTTGAATATTCGAATAATCGCATACGAATATTCGAATAATTGCACTCAAATTCGATAACCGTCCATCCCTTTCGTCAATCTCGTTATTAATTAAAACTCGTCCTAAACTCCACGTTCGGGAATGACTGACTGTCCTAGTTAAACGTGTCATTTATCGCTCACAGTTCATAAAAAATGAAAAATCGAAGCAATAATCGAACATATTTGAAAATTCGCTTCCAAAGTATTTGCAATCGCAAGATTTGAATTCTCAAACAATCGCATTCGAAAAGTTTTGATTATCCGAATAATCGCATTCGAATCCGCTATTCGTTCATTCCTAATGTACAGTGTTTACTTAGTTGTCATTCACAGAGATTGTCTAATTTTTTTCAATACACAGGGACCTATAAGGTGATCTGTTACGGTTTCTGCCATGGTGAAACTGGCGTGCGATAAGATTATAGTATCGATTTAGTAAAATATCTCAGAACATTTTGAATTTTCAACCAAAGATAGAATGAGAGCCTCTGCGCGTGAGCCTTAAGGACCATTTTAAACCAAAACATCGCCAAAATGTGGAGAAAAATTATGCATCTGCTACAGTTGTTGATTTTTGTATTGAAGGTGAGGTTTTTCCCCCTAAAGGATCCTGCTCTCATTTTTCTATAATTTACTAATTTTTGGGCTAAGTATGATTCTCTAGGCCCTTGTGCTGGGGCTACATTTCTATTTTGGCCAAAAATCCAAAATCTGCTGAGATTTTTTACTTAATTGATGCGAAACATCGTATGTATGCTAGTTTGACTCCGCCAGAAACTGTTGACTCACCGCAACTGCTCTCAGTTTTAACGTTATTTCGATGGTGAAAGCACAAAATTGCACAACTCAAGTTTTGTCGGGTTTGAGACAGCCACATACCTATTGAGCTGCAGGAGAGGTCTTCATTTGCTATCAAAATACATAGAGAAAAGAAAGGAGGTGGTCACACATTGAGCATCTTGGATTTCGTTGGTGATGTAGGTCAGTATGGACAGTTTTCATCTTCAATTTTCTAGGAAATGGTGCTGTTTATGGAAGAAAGCCATCCTATTTGACAAGGTTGAAACATGGAGTTCAATTCAGTAGCAATGAACTGGAGCGCTAGTGAAGTCAATCCATGAACGTGCCATTCTGATCCCCTTGTTCGCTGGAATGTGGGAACAATCTTAGGACTGTTCAGCATTTTTCAACACGGCGGCTTATGGGAGAATCGCGGGCTACGATTGGTTTTCGCGATTTGTTCGTTTAAACAAATCATTATTTCTGCGAATTTTGGCAAATTGTGTTCACCAAAGTCATAACAAATAAAAAATTGTTCAACACTCCTGGTTTTTATGAAACAAATTCTATACCTGTATTTTCTGAGCGAAGATGGGCTACATTTTTTCCTCCAATCAGTGATCCAAGCTGACCACCAGATTCTTCAGCACAACACTGTCGTATTGTTGCATTGCCAAAGCATACCCAAGTGTTATAAATTGAAACCAAAAGGTGTGTTTTCCAGAGAATGTAGCATATGCTCAAGATAATAACAACTCCAATATAGTTGCAACATCATTATGATTCTCATCGACGGTCTCACTAGTTGTCACTGTTTCTTCTTCTACAGAAAAATCTCTTTTTCGGGCGGCAAAATTGGGGACTGCTGCAGAACTCAGAAGGTAAATTTATGTTTGATTTCTAATGAGTAGTCCCCCTCGGGTATACGATATTTATGTAATTTTTTTACAGTGCTCCCCCTCCCTCCTCAAAAAGAAAAACATATCTTGTAGGTTCAGCCAGATTACATCACCACATTTTAGTCTGCTAAAGAATCCTCAGTTTCAACAAAACAAAATGACCGCAGTAGAATGTGATCAAAATATCATAAGATTTATTTATTTATTTTCTTCTATCACCCGTTCTGCAGGGAATACATAGAACAATTCATCTCCACCTTTTTTGTACATTTTAAGTAATCAGAAGTAAGTTTTTTAGAATCAACAATCGAAAGTCTGGTAGGCTGATGATTGATTAAGTTTGAAAATTCAATAAACCTGTCATTTTCTTCTTGTCAGATCGGAAAGTGCATCTTTCAAAAATACTGATTTTTGCCCATTCTTGGATCATGAGCAAATGTTGCTGGATTGAGGATTACTCATAAAATCATGTCTTCTTTTAAGATGTAGATTAAGATGGTCCAGAAACATCATACCTAAGTCGAGAAAATCAAATTACACCCACCCTATCAGTTCTAAATGGTGGAAAAATATTCTGTACGGTTTAGCAAATTTTGTTGAAAATTAGAGTTAGTGCAACCTAGAAGTCTTTTCTTTATATGGAAGAATACATCTAAAAAATTTGAGTTATAACAGGGAATGTCGTTACTATGAATTTTTATGAGTGGCTTATTTTTCTTTAATCACGTGTAGGTACTTACATTATGTACAGGGTATCCCAGACCGCCGGTACCAGGCCTTTTTCTCGGTCGTTTAGGTCGTACGAAGTCAGGGACCGCGGGGTTGATTAGAGAATCGACCCCAAAGAATCCGAATTTCATGGTCCCGAAATCCCCCAGCCTCCTTTTGGGGGTAATGGGGGGGGGGGGTGTTACTATCCTAGAAGTCGGAGTTCCTGACAGAATTGAGATTCAATTGCATTACCATTAAAAAGTACGGAAAATTTCACGTGAAATTGATCCCTAAAAATCCAAAATCGATTCGCTTTAGGCCCAAACATTATCCCTTATAGAGGGGGACGTCCCCCTCCATAATTTCCTTTTGGTCGCAAAATTGACGTAGACTCTCCGGAAACAGATGGCACCCCAGGTAAACGACTTCAGAGTCGACAATGGAAGTCGACGATGGTTTACAAGTGGAAAAATAAAGTGAAGTGAGAAAAACCGATTAATGGTGGCATTACTGACAGAGAATCCTCCTCAAACTCAGAATTCCTTAGGAATCCGATTTTCATGGTCCTAAACGGGGGAGGGGGGGCACAATTTCAAAAGTCGGGGTTTCCCTCCGAATCGCAAATTTATGGCATCCAAAAAAAAGAAAAAGTGCAAAAATTTAAACTTTGATTGACGCCAGAGAGTTCAAACTAATCCAGGCAGTGCCCAAAAATATCCCCCTGAAGAGGGGACCGATGTCCTCTCCACAAATGGCTCGTTGGTCGGAAAACTGACGGAAATCCTGCGGAAAAAGATGGTCTCAGAGCTCCCTTGACCTCTCTTTAAAATTTTGAGGGGAAGATTTGGATTCCTTGATGTCAATTCACCAGTATACCATCTTTATCCGCAGGATTTACCTACGCCAGTTTTCCGACCAACGAGCAATACAATATGTGGAGAGAACATCGGCCCCCTCTTCAGGGGGATACTTTTGGGTGTTGACTGGGTTAATTTGAACTCTCTGACGTCAAACAAAGTTTACATTTTTTACACTTTTCAATTTGGATGCCATCAATTTGCGATTCGGAAGGGAACCCCGACTTTTAAAATTGTGCCCCACCTTCCCCCGTTTACTCCCTAAGGGAGGGCTAGGACCATGAAACTCGGATTCCTTAGGGTCGATTACCCGGCCGGGGTGCCATCTTTTTCCGGAGAATCTGCGTCAATTTTGCGACCAAAAGAAAATTATGGAGGGGGACGTCCCCCTCTTTAAGGGATAATGTTTGGGCCTAAAGTAAATCGATTTTGGATTTTTAGGGATCAATTTCACGTGAAATTTTCCGTACTTTTCAATATCAATGCAATCTAATCTCAATTCTATCTGAAACTCCGACTTCTAGGATAGTGACCCTTTCTTTACCTCCAAAGGGGGGCTGGGGGGTTTCGGGACCATGAAATTCGGATTCCTTGGGGTCGATTCGCTTTTCAACCCCGCGGTCCCTGACTTCGTGCGACCTAAACCAACCGAGAAAACGGCCTGGCACGGATGGTCCGCGACACCCTGTATACGGGCAATTTTAGTCGCGCCCCGCAAAATTATTGTTAAATAACTTTTTTGTCTAGACTTCTTTATGAAGAGAGGGTAAATGTGAATCAACGGCATATTCTTGGTTGGACTGTATTGCAAACAGCTGTTATCAATGGAAGATCTGAAATCGTATCAATTTTACTAGAGGCAGGAGCTGACCCAAACCTACGCGATGAATTCACTTCCTTTCATAAAATGGCAGCAAAAACTGGACTTCATCCCTTAGATGGTTTGTTGATTCTGTTTTACTATTTGATTTAATTTAATCCAGAATGCTATAAAATATCATTTTTATTCCGCAGAATTGGACCTTCATTACACATCTACCGTTTACAGGATGCCCCAAAGCAAAATGTAGGTGTCCTCTAGTGGCCGATTTCCTGAGCCCAGATAAGACTTTTTGCTCTGAGGAGGAAAGGGCATGTCTCACAATGGGATCATGCTTAGGAGAGAGGGAGGTTGCGCCAGTCACCATACATAATTAAAGGGGAATGGATGGCTTTACTCCAAGGTTCTTCACTTGGGTGAGAGGGGGAGGGGCGAAATTTGGTAAAATCCCTCGTGCCATATTTATGCAACCCCAAACTGTTCATTTTTGTCGCACGAAAAGGAGGGAACGAACGAAACGCATTTTTTCGGTATTTTTGACCTTGTAATGCAATTTAGGACTCCCTCATGATGCTTGATGGACTCCTTCCTCCCTTCAAATCCCAAAAATGATGGGAAACTGTTGAGTATGAAGATGTATAAAATTTGATGTATTTTTAATGATAGTACATGACAAACAACGTTGAAAAAATGAGAATGATAAATGGATTTTATTGATCGGTGTTGTTAAGAATGTAAAGAGAAGTGGAAAATACTACAGAAAGACAAAACAAATTCAAAGATGGACGAGAAATTCAGAAAATAGGCGCTAATTCTCTCAAGATCATCTATGTTTTTTACCAGTAGGGTCATTCCATATGGAACCTACCAGCCATGCAACCGCCCGACTCGGATTTTGATGATAAATTTTTTTTCTTGATCAGGCCACCAAATAATGAACTTCTGCAAAATATTAGGTCTCAATTCAAAAAACTCAATAAGATATGAATTTTTGAAATTTAAGAATTTTCAAGAAAGAGACGTTTCGAACTTCCGAGAAAGAGAGACTCATTTTTCCCCAAAAAATTCACCCCGGGCCCATTTTTCGTCGGATTGAAGTGAATTTGACACATTGTCAATGAAAGTATGTCGATTTGAGAAAAAAATGCATAAAATGCTCGACTTCACTCATTGGTGTGCTGCGGTTGATTGTTTGTTGTGATTTTGTCTGATTTTAACGACAAAACCTTCCCCTCTTCAAATGCCCATAACTTTTGAGCTGCAAGTTATTTCTTGCTCCAATTTTTTTAAAATGCTCCCAAGAGTATTAGAAAGACGCCTAAAGAACAATTCTGATGACGTTTTGGGCTTTAGTATCTTTTTTTTTTCACTTTTGTCCGACAAAGGCCTGAAAAACTGAAAACAACACCAAAATTATTCCAATAATCGACCATTACCGTGAAAAGTCAACTCAAAAATCGCTCAATTTTTGCCTGAATGGTCCTTACTGTGTGTACAATATGTTTGAAAAATAAAATCAATGGCATTTTGGGTTTGAATATCTCTAACTTCGAGTTTTTTCCGAAAAAAGGCCAGCAAAACTGAAAACACTGAAATGACACCAATTATCGGCCCTAACTTTGGAGTAGCAACTCAAAAATTGCTCACATTTTTACTGAATGGTTCTCACTGCATGTGAAATGCGTCTGAGGAATAAATGTGATGGTATGTTGGGTTTCCGTAAACCTTCTCCCAACATTTTTACTCAAGAGAGGCTGGCTTCACTGAAAAAAGCGCCAGGAAAATCTCATTAACCGACCATTACATTGAAAAAGCAATTGATTGGGGTCCCAGATTTTTCACCAAAGGACTCTTGTTGTATGGGAAGCACACTAACTTGAGGAGTGATTATAGTGTATTCTTGGTTGTAGTAGTTTTCCCCTTCACTTCAATCTTTACGATCGCCTTTAAACTAAGGAGATAAATCTGCAGGTATCCCTTAACTGATGGGCATCCCTATTCACATTTAAAAGTGATTCACAGACTCCTGGATGACATCATTATGAGGTTAATAACTTTCAAATGTATTCTGAAATTAAAAATCTAAGGACAAGACAAAAAGTGCTAATGGGAATTACCAGAACATTAAATTGTTAAAAATTGAGGAAGGTTATTGATGCTGACTAGAGTTGAAGTATTGTAATTATTAGTTTTGAAAAATTAAGTTACTGATTTATTTCCTCAACATCTCAAGCAAGGGTTTCACTCTTAAAGGGAGGGAAAAAATGTGTACAACAATCATGTATTTAGATATTTTGCGATAAAAAAATAGGATGTTATCAATGAAGTAACTGTAAGGTTTGCCCTTGATTCACATAATTCAGAACTTAGTTGCTTTTTCAATTCGAAGCATTAAATTTACTTCAAAAAACTTTTTAATTTTCAGATCTATAAATTACACCGTTGCTGATTTAGATCATGATCTTGTTTGCCCTCAATAGTTACTCTAACCCAGAGTAAGTTAGAGTTATGCTAGAAATCTCAATAAATTCGTATGTTGCGTGTGTGCATGATAGGCATTGGTTCTTTGAGCTTGTTCTATCCAAATCAGAGGAAGAAAACGACTTTTGAGATTTCATTTATGTATCCGTCCCCTTCCGTGAAAATTAAAAAGTTTTTTGAAGTAAATTTATTGCTTCGAGTTGAAAAAGCAACCAAGTTTTGAATTGATTAAATCGAGGGAAAACCTTACACTTACTTCATTGATAACATTCTATTTTTTATCGCAAAATATCTAAATACATGATTTTTGTACATATTTTTTCTCTCCTTCAAGAGTGAATCCCTTGCTATAATCACTCCTCAAGTTAGTGTGCTTCCCATACAACAAGAGTCCTTTGGTGAAAAATCTGGGACCCCAATCAATTGCTTTTTCAATGTAATGGTCGGTTAATGAGATTTTCCTGGCGCTTTTTTCAGTGAAGCCAGCCTCTCTTGAGTAAAAATGTTGGGAGAAGGTTTACGGAAACCCAACATACCATCACATTTATTCCTCAGACGCATTTCACATGCAGTGAGAACCATTCAGTAAAAATGTGAGCAATTTTTGAGTTGCTACTCCAAAGTTAGGGCCGATAATTGGTGTCATTTCAGTGTTTTCAGTTTTGCTGGCCTTTTTTCGGAAAAAACTCGAAGTTAGAGATATTCAAACCCAAAATGCCATTGATTTTATTTTTCAAACATATTGTACACACAGTAAGGACCATTCAGGCAAAAATTGAGCGATTTTTGAGTTGACTTTTCACGGTAATGGTCGATTATTGGAATAATTTTGGTGTTGTTTTCAGTTTTTCAGGCCTTTGTCGGACAAAAGTGAAAAAAAAAAAGATACTAAAGCCCAAAACGTCATCAGAATTGTTCTTTAGGCGTCTTTCTAATACTCTTGGGAGCATTTTAAAAAAATTGGAGCAAGAAATAACTTGCAGCTCAAAAGTTATGGGCATTTGAAGAGGGGAAGGTTTTGTCGTTAAAATCAGACAAAATCACAACAAACAATCAACCGCAGCACACCAATGAGTGAAGTCGAGCATTTTATGCATTTTTTTCTCAAATCGACATACTTTCATTGACAATGTGTCAAATTCACTTCAATCCGACGAAAAATGGGCCCGGGGTGAATTTTTTGGGGAAAAAGGGCACTTAGTCCAGTCATTCTAGCCAAAAAAAGGGCCTAACCTCGGACAAATTAGCACAAACTTCTATTGTGTTTTAAAGCGCTCCAAAACATGTCTGGAGCCCCCCCAAAAAAGTTTACCATTAGCCTTCCTCGAGAACACAGTCAAAATTGCTTATAACAAAATGGCGGCCGTCTGAAATTACGTGTAAATTGATTGTTGACTTCGGCAGCGTTTCCCCGATTTTGCGTGATTCTAGTGCATCCGGTGAAAAAAATCACTCCTGTCATTTTTTTAGACTATAAAATTCTGCTTACAAACATATATAAGTTTTTTTAATTTTGACTTGTTGGTGCCGAGCTACGAAGTCAGACACCGAAAAAAAAGGCTAGAATTTTCTTGAAATTTCAAGTTTCGTTTGTAACTTTTAAGATACAGCTTTGGCAGAATTTTTTCTCTCAAAACTGTTGGCACCAATGGAAAGAGTGTGAAATTTTCTTTTCAAAACACATATTACATCAAAATTTAACTGAAGGTATAAGACCTTTATGGAATGGTGTCTTTGACATTTTTTTTTTTTTTTTTGCTTGAATTTCAATTAATGTGACCCTTTTTCACGTATATTCGACTATTTTTGAAATAAATTTTGTTATTAATTTGATAGTCATGGTACATAGTAAAGAGAGAAGCACCTTAGAGCAAGGATGGTCGACCGGGGGGGGGGGGGGGGGGGGGCATATCTGATCCGTTCACTGTTTGGACAATCGCAGCTAAAGATTCTAAGAAAAAAACGGCAAAACACCTATTTGTCGGCAGATTTTCGTGAAATTTGGTGTACCCCGGTATGTCGACCTAGGAAATTCGAATTTGGCGTTACTTTCAGTCTAAATCAAAATTCAAGATGGCGGCAATAATTTGTTAGATACCTGTTTATCGACTGATTTGCATGAAACCTAGTATAACCCTGTATTTAGCCCTAGAGAATTTGAATTTGATGTCGAATTTAACCAGAACTAAAATCAAAGATGGTGGGAAGAAGGTGGTGGCAATAATTTTTTAAAATTAAAGATGGCGGTTACCATTTGAAAACTACCTATTTATTTATCGGCAGATTTTCATGAAACTCGGTGTATCCTGGTATTTTGATCTGGTAAATTCGAATTTGACGTTACTTTCAGTCTGAATCAAAATTCAAGATGGTGGAAAAAAGATGGCGGCCTTAATTTTTAAAATATCTGTTTATCGGCTAATTTTCATGACATTGAATATTACCTAGTATTTTGACCAAAGTTTGTCAGTTTCGGTTTAAAAGTTTATAATATAAGGTAATACCTAAGACTGGGTAAAAAAGTAATTTAGGGGCTCGGAGGACAAGGCGCCTAAGTGCAGGTTTCGAAAAATATGACACATTTTAGTGGTTCCAACTAATTTTAGGTTTGAAATAAAGTTGTGAAAAATTCACCGGAAGCATCCAATGCTGAAGCATCAAAATGTGCGTTTGAACTCTCTTCCTGCCATAAGGCTGTGTATAATAGTTAGCAACTTTACACATGTTTTTCTCGAAATAGCACTTATGCGCCTCGTCCTCTAAGCTGTTTAATTAAGAGTATAAGTGTTAAAATGCAATTGTTTTAGTATCGTTGAATATTTAACTGACACAGATTAAGAAATAGAAAGTCGAGTAATGAAATAAAAGCTCTACTAATTTTTTACTCGGTCTATTGAAAGCTAAATAATATTAAATAATGTGCGAAATGTCGCATACATATTCGACTGACAAGATGCCAAGGGCAGTGAAATTTTAATGTTTTTATTATTTTCCTTCTTATTTACTTAGATTTCCTCATTTCACACGAGCCTGCGGTACGTCACGTAAAGCATAGGTGCATACCCCTCTTTCCTGTTGACAACCCCGCCCCCCACTGACATCTGTACTTTCGTTATAATCCTTGTTCGCGCTTACGCTACAGTTGGCCGCCCAAAAGTTCCAAACCTTCAATGGTGTATTGAATTTATCATAATAATTATTAGTTTTACTATTAATTCCTCCGACGCAAAAAGACCCACTCCCCGAGCTGCCGCCATTGCACAGCAGAATCCCTCACGTAAAGCGCTTCGCAGCGCGGCGGCTGTGCTCGCATCGTAACTTCCCTCATATGTGAGATGTCCCATTCCGCAATGTTTTTAAAAACCCTTGAATGTACAGATTTCGCCAAGCTCTGTCCTATTCGTATATTTTTATGTAAGTGTATGCATAAATACGATGAAAATTGTCTTCACTTTGAATGCGTGAAGCATCCGTTAGTTCCGTACTGGCGGTCAGATATCCATTTGCGCTCTTTATAGAAGGTGGGTCAGTTTCCCCTCCTATTATTTATTTTATATTACGTTAATTCATTTTTACTCTCCAGAAATGATTTAAATAACTTCTCACGATTAATGGAATATTTGCTGTATTGATAAACCAGAAAAAACCCTCAAAACGGGTAAAAATTCCGCCAAGCCTATGAGATCTTATCACAAAATTAGTAGGTATGTATCTAAAAAAAAATTTAAAAAGGAGAGGGGGGGGGATAGTAATCTCTTGAAAATTACTAAAGGAGATCAGAAAAGCAGCTCTTTCAAACTCTGTTTTCAATTTCAAACCTCAAAATGTCTGATATCATTTGAGGTCAAGATTTTTTAAGTATAGGTACGCCCCAGAACTAGAACGAGCAAACGGGCAATTAATTCTGCTGAGAGTCCCCTTCAGTTAGTCTCGGACGCAACCAGGTTACCTTTGAAGCTAGCTTAGTTGCCTGGGTCACTAATACAAGGAAAGATAATTGGATTTGATTCCTGATGTGAGAAGATGGCGAGGGATAAAACAAGCAGTTCTTTTTTCAGTCTCAAACCTCAAAATATTTGATATCTTTTGAAGTCAAGATTTTTTACCATCTCCTCATCTCACTTTCATTTTCGTTTTGCATTTTAGGAAATAAATTCCACTCTCATACATCATTGAACTTTCTTTAATTTTTCGCTAATTATTCCCCTTCATTTCAGGTAGCCGCAACTCTTCTTACCTACAATAGCTATGTAAGGAACCATTGTATCATACTTACGAGACCTTCCTCGTTTAGATCAAGAATAGAATAAATGTTTTCAATTCAGATTCGGGCTCACTCTTTGAAAATTAAAAAAAGAAGTCAGGTAGATGAAGGTAGAATTTTTAAAAAGAGCCAAAAAAATTAGCTAAAAAATCAAAAATTCTGGCGAGATGGTCCCGATACTCTTGTGGGTGTGGTATGGCTGAAAGAGTAGTGCCAATAATAAGGGTAATCGAGCGACGTTCAATATTGCCGAAAAATGGAAATGCATCTTTTCACCAGTTCGAGTCGATTTTTCTTTCTTCCTTTTCATCACTCGCCCACCTACGTCCTTCAAAATTCGGAACGGCTAATTACTGTGAGCGCCAGGCGGAAAAATCATAAATTCGACAGTCAGCTCCTTCATTTTAAGTGAACGAATAAATATCTAAATAAGTCTTCGGGATCTGCCACGAAACGAATTTCATAAGCTTAAAGTGCTAGCTGGAATTTAAGAGGAGTTTTTTCGAGCATTCATGTGATCCTTCCTGTGTTGTTCTGCTTACAATCCTTGAGCTACAGCTTAGTGTCTAAAAGAAGATGGGCTGCAGCTGACACTCAAATGATACGTATCGGGACGTCTCGCCAGAATTTTTGATTTTTTAGCTAATTTTTTTGGCTCTTTTTAAAAATTCTACCTTCATCTACCTCAAAGAGTGAGCCAGAATCTGAATTGAAAACATTTATTCTATTCTTGATCTAAACGAGGAAGGTCTCGTAAGTATGATACAATGGTTCCTTACATAGCTATTGTAGGTAAGAAGAGTTGCGGCTACCTGAAATGAAGGGGAATAATTAGCGAAAAATTAAAGAAAGTTCAATGATGTATGAGAGTGGAATTTATTTCCTAAAATGCAAAACGAAAATGAAAGTGAGATGAGGAGATGGTAAAAAATCTTGACTTCAAAAGATATCAAATATTTTGAGGTTTGAGACTGAAAAAAGAACTGCTTGTTTTATCCCTCGCCATCTTCTCACATCAGGAATCAAATCCAATTATCTTTCCTTGTATTAGTGACCCAGGCAACTAAGCTAGCTTCAAAGGTAACCTGGTTGCGTCCGAGACTAACTGAAGGGGACTCTCAGCAGAATTAATTGCCCGTTTGCTCGTTCTAGTTCTGGGGCGTACCTATACTTAAAAAATCTTGACCTCAAATGATATCAGACATTTTGAGGTTTGAAATTGAAAACAGAGTTTGAAAGAGCTGCTTTTCTTATCTCCTTTTGTAATTTTCAAGAGATTACTATCCCCCCCCCCCCTCTCCTTTTTTAATTTTTTTTTAGATACATACCGTCTAATTTTGTGATAAGATCTCATAGGCTTGGCGGAATTTTTACCCTTTTTGAGGGTTTTTTGCGTTTATATCTGTTTGTTTTGGTTTTTCTGCACATGCTAAGACCATAAGACGCTTATTAAAAAAGAGGAAAATGTTAAGCAATGAATATTGGTGGATAAGGATTCATTACAAACAAAGTTCCTTCTTGATGTTATTCTACCCTTGGAGATGAAAAATATTTCTATCCAAATTTTGAAGACAGGGAGAACAAAATTGAATACAGGTACAAGAAAATACTGCTAGTATTTACTGCTGCCTGCATTTATCCTCTTCAAACGGAGTTATGTGGTGATGCTGAAACTAAGGACATGCCTTGAAGAACTACTTTAAAAATAAAAAAAAAAAAAATAAAAAATAAAAAAAAAATTGGTCAACTTTGGTTGGAATGACATTTACCTAATCGTGTTTCAAAAATTTTACAGTTGGTTACCTTTGCATAGCCTCTGCTTGATTCTGCACAGAATAATTCCAACAGGGATCAGTTAATATATTTTGAAAGATGTGCTTCAATTTATTTTCAAATTAAAAAAATTCCTTCTGAAATCAAACTGATTTTCTCAAAAAATTTAGGGGAGGTAAATCTCTCAAATAAAATAAAATAGCATTAGCAAAAAATTTGCGAGAAATTTTTCTTCTTGCGCATTTTAAGTGTTGGAACATTTACCTAATTTTAATTGTAGGTTGTTATGAATGTCCAAGGCTAGCAGTCATGTGAATTCTTGGATGTACATATTCACAAATGAAGTCATTGAAAGTCAATAATATCAGTAAGCTATGAAAGGCTAAAAAATACTTCAAAGATGAGCATAAGAAAATTCTAATGTCAGAGTCCTCGTATATTCGAAGTGAAATAGCTTACTTAAACGATGTACTTAAAATTTCTGAAAAGACACATTGCTATGATGATCCTTAAGTACGAAGTACTTCCACTGACTGATCTACTTTTCTAATGAGAAACAGAAAGCCCTTGGGTATTTTGAAATTGGAAACATTCCTGAAGGATCTGGCCACAAACATTTTATTTTTAAAAATTTGGAGAGTAGGTAATGAGTACCTAATGAGTAAGTTAACACATTTTTATTGCGAATATCAGATTACCCAGAGTATTGTGAGCACAAAAATCTTTGATAGTAAAGTTAGGCAAGTGAAGTAAAAACTACCAAAATACTCTTATGAGGAACTGAGCTTAAAGACCCGTAGGTAAATTCCCCCTCCAATCCATAAAGATACCTATAGAAAAAGAAGCGAGCAATTTCATTCGCTGAACTCTTAAATTTGAAGTGCATTCCTTAAGTAATACCGCCTCGGGCAGTTCAAAATTAACTTTATGTCAATAAACCTCCTTGGTCCCACCTACAGAATGTAGCTACCAAGAGAAAATCTGGAGTTAGGTATGTGTACCATAGTATTAGTAGGTATGTGCACCATCGAGGATGTCCGGGCACCATCAACGATGCACGACATCCCTACATTGCCCGTAACATATGTACCATTCGCGCGTTGCGCTCGGATCTGTTTACATTTCAATTACTTACTCAGCCGCATATTAAATCAAAGTGAGTAAGAATAGAGATCTTGGCAGTGTATAGTATAGAGTATCACTGAAATTCCTTCCGTTCAGTGCAAATACATTGCCTCATCCGCTATTTGCTTTGAGACTCAATAGCTATAGTAGCAATGTCCGCGGAGATAGCCTTTGCTTACAATATTATACGGGAGCAAGGAAAAACAAGGAAACTTGAAAATTGCGATGCAAATTTCTTGAATGAGCCTTCATAACTAGCATGTATTTATCAACATACACATTCTCTGAAACTATTCTATGGTTTGAACACTATAGTGATAATTTGCATGACAATCACAACGCACAATTAGAGTGTTCTATAGGGTTTGAAGATAGAGTAGCCAGCAGCCTGATTGTTGAAATTTTTTGTTTGTCAGGACAACGTAGATGACATAGGTTAAAAGGCGGAGCGTGATTGGTTCGCTATGTCTTATTGCTGCTTTGTCGTGCCTATGTCGGGTTGAACTCACGACAAGCTAACGGCACTTCTTAAGTTTCTGATGTTTCCGACAGTATGTCATACATTCCACCTGACAAAGGTATGACAAAGCAACGATAAGACATAGCCGACCAATCTCGCTCCGCCTTTTAACCTATGTCACCTATGTTGTCCCGACGAACAAAAAAATTCAACATTCAGGCTGCTGATAGATGTTGCATGGTCACTGTGGTTTGGCATGGTTCTGCAAATATTGCTTCTGATATTAGGTAACACACATTGAAATAGTTCAGCACATACCTTAAGTAGAATTTTGGCATCCGACTCGGCATAGATTTGTTGCTAAAACTACTGACGCTGCCTTTAAATCCTTGATATGGGTCTCACTCAAAACCAGATTACTAGGATTATTTGACATCGAACAGATTTCCGCAGGGATAAGGGTACTAAAATTCACTTGTCATAGGTACTTACAGTTTTGCTCGCGAACAAATGAACCACAGATGGAGGAAGGTACACAGAACTTGTAGCACGGTAATAAAGGTAGAGACAAAGTTTAGAGATAGTAGTGAACAATAAAGGGAAGTTTCATTAGTATGATTTAGTTTGCATTTCGAAATAACAGCAATAAATTATTTATTAGTTTAGTTTGTGTAGGTATGTTTACATCTCGCGATAACCTAAAAGCGAAAAGACAAACATTGATTGAATTGACTTGACTGTGACGTCAACTAGCTATCCGGCACGAAGTCACGACGGCAGGGAATTCAAAATTCTTAGAAACCAGTTGTTAATAAATAAAAAAACAAATCGGAAAATGAGTGATTAACGCAAATCTATGTTTTAATCTCAGTTTCTCTCCAAGCGTGGAAAAGAGGGTCGTGATTCAGGATTCACTTGATTCACTCTGTTCACTGATGACATAGAATAATAGCTACTTATTTATTATTCTAAATATGATGATGATGATGAGATTCTTTCCAAGGGATCAGACAATTTTTCAAGACAAATTTACATGGAGCAGCGACAGAGCAGCTAACTGACGCCATGACACTGGCGGTGCGTCGTGAATGGTCGTGAATTGAATGAAACAACGACTTTGATCAGTTGAACTTTCTTAAAAATTAATAATGCAAAAACACGTTCTAAATTCAAGGAATGATGCCTATGCACTGGTTTAAACCTTTTGAAATGAGTTGCAATGATTTTCATAAATGTTCGCAGCACATTTATATTTAATACGGATGGCCGATTGCAAGCAAAATTTCGAGGTGAACGAAATTCACGAATGTGAATGCGGCGCGGGTGATTTGAAAAAGTGGCCAAAAAACGGCAATTAATTAGCGATTATTAATTAACTGTGTAATGAATCAGCTCCAAATTTCGCTTGTAGGCGAGGAATTAAGTTTGCCAGCCAGAGTGCAAAGGGTTTTGAGTTTCGTTAAGTTTTGCGGAGATATCTCAAAATAACGCAAAAGTTGAACGGGTTCGTGTAAGATACAGTAGCGGCTCCCATTTTCGTTGTTGGAGACGTCTATAGGCTTGACGGGCTAGCTACCGCTCCTAGTAATGACCTTTTCAGGGATGGTGTTTTACATAGAAACTCAATTTTCTGTAAATTTTGCCATTTTTTACAATTTTAAATAAAGCCGTGTCAAACCCAAAAAAAATGGAAATTTTTGGAACAAGGTACCCTCTCTTACTGTAAATTTTATGTACTTTTACGTGGTCACAGTGGTTTTTTGATCAAACACTTTTAAAATGCGCAAAAATTAGGAAAATGGAGCTAAAAACGGTCTTTTTTCAGAAAAATGTCATTTTTGATCCCAGAAGAAATTATCCTACCGGCAAATATAATTACTTAAAAGGATGTTGAACACACCATTCTAGACCAAAATTTAACGTACTTTTCAGTTACATCATTTATTTTAACTTTAAAGCGGTAAAATCTCAAAAATAACTAAAAAATTACATTTCATCATTTTTTTTAAAACTTTTTTTAAACCAAAATTCAGTGCTAAGCCCCTCAAAAAGGTTTTACGGCAACTTTCAATTGCCCTATGTTATAGGAAATTTTATGAACTTTTCATTTCGCACCTTGTTTTCTTTCTTTAACTCCTTTTAACATGTGAAATATAAGAAAAACAGCGGGAAAATTTTTTTCGGGCAAATTGCACTTTTTTTCAACATTGCCTCTGCATTTTCACGAGAGACGCCAAAAATACAAATAAAGGTACATTTCTTACATAAAATTTTATCAGCTTTTCGCTGATTACCATGGTTTGATGAATAAAATTGTTTGCAGCCATGAAAAACCACAAAAACCTGAGACAAAGCCTTGTTATTGAATAATTTGTAAATTTTTACCGTCTCAAAAATTGGCTTCTAAGTACACTTAAATACCTTCAAAAATTTATTCATTGACATTTTTTTCACTTTCATGTGCTATTACATTGGTACCATAAAATTTACTTCAAACAAAAATTACTAAACTTGAAAATTCTGGCTATATGTTAAGAAAAATGTTCGTAACCGAGCAGCTGGGTTTTCCAATAGACAACTTTAACGCCATATAACTACCTTAAAAATAAAAACCCTCTTTAAAAAATTCGGAACAGTAATTTCAGGTATGCAATTTTTGGGAAATTTTATGCACTAAACGATTATTACCATCGTTGAATCGTATTCTCAGTTTCCAGCTGTGAAGAAGCCAAAAATCGTTGAAATTCTGAAATTTCTAGAGAAATCAGTTTTCAGCGTAATTCCCTTAAATACACTTTTCAGGTACATTTTGTAAAATTTAAAGGAAAACCAGTGTGTTATTCGTCTTGAAAATTTTATCACCTTTCTAAAAAGTATATATAAGTCATACTTTTGTCGAAAAATAATTGATCAAAAGCGCTGGAAACGGAAAAAAACAACTGAATTTGTTGTTAAATATTGACTTCATACTTTTGAATGATTCGTCTCACGATGAGGTCATATAAGATAAAAAGGTAAAATGAATGGGTATACTTGTTTAAAATTAGCGTACTTTTCAGTGGTGCCGTTGTTTTTAACCTTAAATTAATTATTTTGACCTAAAATTGGTCAAGAACGCGAAAAATCGTGAATTTTCAGCAGATTTTGCCGGTTGTTGTTTTTAAATATTAAAATTCGGAAAGAAAAAAATAAGAAAAGCCTAAGTATTGTATATTATTCTTAATCAAAATTTTCTGATCTTTCAAACTGATGTCTTGCAATTTTTTTGTTTGACGCATTATTTTTGAGTTATAAAGGGAAATCCGTAAGTACGTCCTCTTTGAAAATCGCCGTAAGCCGCCATTTTGAAAAACTGCGATTTGACCACTTTCCCGGTGGATTTTTTTGGAAAATTTTTGTTTCTCTCTTATTGGGTACCTAGAGACCCTATATTCCAAAGGAAAAGTTTGTGCTAATTTGTCCGAGGTAAAAAGCTAGAATGACTGGACTACCTCTCTTTCTCGGAAGTTCGAAACATCTCTTTCTTGAAAATTCTTAAATTTCAAAAATTCACATCAGTAAGTTTTTCGAATTGAGACCTAATATTTTGCAGAAGTTCATTATTTGGTGGCCTGATGAAGAAAAAAATGTAACAACAAAATCCAAGTCGGGCGGTTGCATGGCTGGTAGGTTCTATATGGAATGACCCAGTATAGAGGACTATGTATCACTGGTACTGACCTTCCCCCCTTGTAATGCAACATAATACAGGCTCATACCCCTCTCCCCTGTGAGTGTTACTTAATTTTATGAAGACTCCTAAACCCTTTTTTTTGGTTACCTCAATTTTGGTTTTTTTTTCAGTTATTACATTGCGGGAAACTGAATTCAGTGATCAGCTGAACAATAGGAGAACTTTTCAAGGCTTTACGGCCCTCCACTATGCTGTTCTTGCCAATGACTTCACGATAGTCAGGCTACTCCTTGATGCTGGGGCTAATCCGCTGATTGAAAATGATGCAGGTCATCAACCCATCATGTTCGCTAAAGCAGAGCAAATCAAAGATTTATTGGATAGAGCAATGTCAGAGGTAAAGTTCGTTTTTTCAGTCAGTGACAGATCTAGAGAGTGGTCAAGAGAGGTGACATTTAATGAAATGGAATGGAGGGTAAGGAGGCATACCTACGTTCAAGCAGCTCTCAGAAAAATATTTTTAAAAAATATTCCCACAAACTGAATTTTAAGTAGGCTCTTGTTTCAAATTCTAAAATCGATTAATTGGTACAATCTGACAACCTTCCGTAAGTCAATTGGAGAATTTTTGTTTCAAAGGTGATACAGTAGAGGCTATTATTATTGGGACCAGATCTATCACATTGCAGATTATACGAAACCAAGATATCTGACCAGGAATAATGAAGAAAAAGGTTGTATCCTAAAAGACTCTATCACAAACCTTTTAAAGATCAGCCAAAAATGTAATTATCAGTTAAAAATTAATGAAGTCTACCTTGAAAGATGTTACTTTGACAAACATAATTTATTTTATCACAAATTTTAGTGTTTTCCATCACAACAAAGCCACCAAAAAGAATTGCGGTGAATTGAATCGTGGATAATTGAGACTATTTAGAAAGTGGAAAATAACTAACTGAAAACGTGAAAGAATTTTTTTGTTATGATCCAGTTTTCAGATAATTAAGTAATTTTAGCCTGTTTTTAAGTTTTTACCATTTCGACAGTGTTAGTCGGCAATCACATAACTCGGTTTGCGACGTCGCAGACTCCCTGTCACACGTTACTTTTTTAAACGGAAAACTATTCAACGGCAATTCTTTAAAAACTTCCGTGATTTTTCTTCTCTGTGCGAAGAAAATTCTGCATAAAATTCGAGGAATGATGTCCATTTGTTCTCTTTTAAAAAAATAACATAGAGGCAGAGATTTTCAGACACCGCAAACGAGTTATGTGATTGCCGACTCACACCGTCGATTTGTTTAAGTGGGATTGATTTTCCTCAATAATTTCAACTTGACGTGCATCCAAGGATGGAGTGAATGAACTCTTTTAGCCCAAAGATTTTCAGGACTTTGGACAGAAGGAAAATGACAACACACAGGCCAAAGTGCAAAACCACGTATCTCCAGCACAATGTTTCAAAATTTCCCCTCGTATTTTATTTTTTCCACGAGAACAAGCCAATTTTAATAGCTTGAAATTCATTCAAAATAATCTGCTGGCATTGGAATAAAATCACACAAGTTTTCAAGAAATTATGTTAAACAGTTTTCTTAAGAAAAAACTAAGGATGACAGGAAGTCTGCATGTCACAAACGGAGTTACAAGATATCGCACCATGGTCGTCAATGTACCTTTTGCTGCAGAAATCAAGAGAATATGAAACGTTGATATACAGGGTGTTTCAGACCACCCGTACCAGGCCTTTTTCTCGGTTGTTTTAGGTCGTACAAAGTCGGGGACCGCGGGATTGAATAGGGAATGGACCACTAGACAAGGTACGAATTTCAGCACTCTGATATATGATCCGTAACCAAAATTTCACGTAGAGCACGATGCGCACAATGAAAATTATCGAAATCAACTCCTCACAACGATATTTAATGATTCTTGATGCGTGAATTCAAACCACCCGCTCATGAAAACTCAATGCTCTACGCGATTCACATCGCGCGCTAAACGTTATCATGACAGTCTCTGCGCGATGTAAAAATCTGGCAACCTCAATCTTGACGCTTTGGCTCAGCTATAGCAAATTGCCTATAGTTCGAACAACACATGGTGGGAAATGAATATTGCTCGATTAAGAAACTTGCTGAGGTCGTTGTCGTGCGCGATTTGACTCACGTAGAGCTTTGAGTTTCTTGTGAGCGGGCAGTTCAAATTCCTCGTAACCAATGTGAAATGAAAAGGTTAATATCTTCGTTAGGAGTTGGTTTCAGTAATTTTCATTGCGCGAATCGTGTTCTACGTGAAATTTTGGTTAAGAAACATGTACCGGAATGCTTAAATTCGTATCTTGTCTAGGAATCCATTGACCCCAAGGAATCCGAATTTCGTGGTCCTGAAACCCCCCCACCCCCCCTTGGGGGGTAAAGGGGGGGGGGTCACGATGCTAAAAGTCACGGTTCCCGACCGAATTGCGAATTACTCGCATCAGAATTGAAAAGCACGGAAAATTTCACGTGATATTGACCCCTAGAAATCCATAATCAGCCCATCCAAGGCTCAAAAATGACCCCCTAAAGAGGGGGACAGTACCCCCCTCCATAATTTCTCTTTGGTCTCAAAATTGACGTAGATTCTCCAGAAAAGGATGGTTTCCCAGGTAATCGACCCCGAGAAATCTAAATTTCATGGTCCCGAAGCTCCTCTGGCCCCCCTTGAGAGGTAAACGGGGGGCCCAATTTTAAAAATCGGGGCTCCTTTCCGAATCGAAAATTGAGTGCATCCAAATTGAGGAGCAGAACACTTTTACATCTTAAGTGACCCCCAAGAGTTTTAATTGACCCCCCTGAACGGCAGAAAGTAACCCCTGAAGAGGGGGGCTTCGTCCCCTCCAAAAATTTCTCAGGATTCCTCTTTGGTCGCAAAATTGTCGTCGATTCTCCAGAAAAAGACGGTTTTCCAGGTAATCGACCCTGAGGACTCTAAATTTCATGGTCCCTAAGCTCCGCTACCCGCCCTCTTGGGCAGAAACCGTCTTTTTCTGGAGAATCGACGACAATTTTGCGACCAAAGAGGAATCCTGAGAAAATTTTGGAGGGGACGGAGCCCCCTCTTCAGGGGTTACTTTCTGCCGTTCAGGGGGGTCAATTAAAACTCTTGGGGGTCACTTAAGATGTAAAAGTGTTCTGCTCCTCAATTTGAATGCACTCAATTTTCGATTCGGAAAGGAGCCCCGATTTTTAAAATTAGGCCCCCCGTTTACTCCTCAAGGGGGGCCAGAGGAGCTTCGGGACCATGAAATTTAGATTTCTCGGGGTCAATTACCTGGGAAACCATCCTTTTCTGGAGAATCTACGTCAATTTTGAGACCAAAGAGAAAGGACCGTACAACAAAACGGCCAAATCGGCCTAAACACGGAATCGTACGATTTTCTCAGGGATGATAGAGGGTCTTCCCAGACACTCAAAACTGGTCATATTTTTTGCCTAACTCCCAGGGAAAAGGGGGAGAGGGGGTCAAAGTCAAAACCTTTAAATTAGCATAACTTCTCAACGGTTTGTCGTAGAAAGATGATCTTGGTGTCAAAATTTCCAGAAAAATGAGAGCTTTCAGAATATATGTATGAAATCAATTAAATTTTAAAATTTGACCCACTTTTGGGGCATTTTACAAGGTCCCCCTTTCGTAAATTTTCGTTTTTTGAGATTTTCGGTTGTTCGGTTCGCACGGATCAAAACAAAAACAATTTCAAATAAAAGTAGAGCGTTTAAGCTTTAAAAGAAGCCCAAGAAGATCTTGGGGAAATGATTAGAAGCGGAGTTATGAGTCTTCAAAGTTGACGCGGCGCGCGGGAACCTTGTATGTTCCGAGTCTCAAGGTCACCTGCGCGCTCCGGATTGCCTGCAGGTTGCAAGTTTTTGTGTTTTTATGCTTCTGTAGGTCATTTTTAATGTAAATCATTCAATGAAGATAGAATAATCGAAATTTTTTAATTTTACGGGAGGAGCGAGAGGGGGCTTAGAGTATCAACCATTATGTCCATCATACCTCATTAAACATTTGCTGACGATGACGATTCTGCTCTTATAATTTAGAGGAAACCATGGACCCTCAGTTCAAATATACGTATGATCCATACAGAACTGAACCATTTAGAAATTATAACCCATTGATGCCAAATTTTGGGGTACCCCTAATTTTAAAATTTTTTAATGGAGAATTTGCAAGGGTCTGAAATTTGACGAATTTCCTGTTTAAGTGGAATCCTCTGAGTGAACTGAACACGAAGATACCCTTGATTCATAAATTGAGCGATTATTAGAGGAGATATGACAAAATAACCGATTCTGCTAAAATACATGCGTTTAAATGGGAAATGCCGCCAGATGACGTCACAAGGCGGCGCATTTTCTCACTTTTAAATCAATTTTTCTCCAATTTCCCATGTCAAAAAAAAATTATGAAAAATATTGCGAACTCAGCTCATTAGGCACTTTCAGATGAAGCAATAAAAAAATTGCGTGCAAATTCTCCATTGAGCTATAAGCTACAGCGCTTGACGGAACTCACTTGGTAAAGCCAAATAGTTTCTCGTTGAAGCAGACGAGCTTTGAGCTTCAAAACAAGTCTCAGTTATTCTTAAGGGAGCTATTTGAAACGCAGTTAAAATTTTTTGACGTTAATGTGGTGTGCCTCGCCGAAGGCCCATTGTGTAAAATTAAAAAATTCTAATTAAACTATCTTCATTGAATGATTTACATTAAAAATGACCTACAGAAGCATAAAAACACAAAAACTTGCAACCTGCAGGCAATCCGGAGCGCGCAGGTGACCTTGAGACTCGGAACATACAAGGTTCCCGTGCGCCGCGTCAACTTTGAAGACTCATAACTCCGCTTCTAATCATTTCCCCAAGATCATCTTGGGCTTCTTTTAAAGCTTAAACGCTCTACTTTTATTTGAAATTGTTTTTGTTTTGATCCGTGCGAACCGAACAACCGAAAATCTCAAAAAACGAAAATTTACGAAAGGGGGACCTTGTAAAATGCCCCAAAAGTGGGTCAAATTTTAAAATTTAATTGATTTCATACATATATTCTGAAAGCTCTCATTTTTCTGGAAATTTTGACACCAAGATCATCTTTCTACGACAAACCGTTGAGAAGTTATGCTAATTTAAAGGTTTTGACTTTGACCCCCTCTCCCCCCTTTTCCCTGGGGGTTAGGCAAAAAATATGACCAGTTTTGAGTGTCTGGGAAGACCCTCCATCATCCCTGAGAAAATTGTACGATTCCGTGTTTAGGCCGATTTGGCCGTTTTGTTGTAGGGTCCTTATGGAGGGGGGTACTGTCCCCCTCGTTAGGGGGTCATTTTTGGGCCTTGGATGGGCTGATTATGGATTTCTAGGGGTCAATATCACGTGAAATTTTCCGTGCTTTTCAATTCTGATGCGAGTAATTCGCAATTCGGTCGGGAACCGTGACTTTTAGCATCGTGACCCCCCCCCTTTACCTCCCAAGGGGGGGTGGGGGGGGGTTTCAGGACCACGAAATTCGGATTCTTTGGGGTCAATTCCCTATTCAATCCCGCGGTCCCCGACTTTGTACGACCTAAAACAACCTAGAAAAAGGCCTGGTACGGGTGGTCTGAAACACCCTGTATTGTTTGAATCTGACTTTTAATCGTGTCCTTCAGGGGCAATTAATTTTCTGAAACCCATCCGATAAAATGGACGGGTCAATATACTCTGTGTTCCTGTGTTCACCTTGCATTGTTATTTGCCCTACTTTGGAAAAGTCAGTTCTTTCCTATTCTCTGTTTTGAAAGTCTGAACTTTTTTTTTCAAATCTTCAGCATTTTTGTCAGCTGATATCGATTTTTTTTTTTGCAGTACGAAGAAAGAGAGCGTAAACGAGAAGCAGAGGAAAGAAGAAGATTTCCACTAGAGGAGAGATTGAAACAACGGATTGTAGGTCAGGAAGGCCCAATTAAAATCATTGCCTCTGGTAAGTTGAATTTTTTCATACTGTAGATATTAGATGTTTGTCCTATGCTACTTTGTCTAAACTTCATTATTACGCACTTGTTCACAGGGAAAGGGATCTTGCAGCAAAAAACTCAACACTTAGGAGTGTTCCAAAAGAGGGGCACCTAATAGTCTAGGTTTGCTTGTTTTTGCAACTTTTTCCTTTGGAATCTTGACAAATGTCTCCCGTTGTATAATCAAATTCCTTTTTTTGAACTTGACTTAGCTCAAATTATTCCTGTATGCCTCTTAGTTGTTTTGTAACTGAGCAATAGATTATTTAATCTCAGCCATGCCAACTTGAATATTCATTGAGGAAAACTAAACCCTGGTAAAATGGACAATTACAACCACGCCCAGGCCTTTTCATTCATAGATTTGGAACACTGCTTGTAGTTGTGTGACTGCACAAGATAGTTAGGACACTACACAGAATGGTCGCAGGATTACAGATAGGATTCTTACCGCGTGTTAAATATGGTCGCAGGTGTATGCTCCTTGCTGAGTTGTATTTCCTGCTCTTTGATCATGGGCAAATATTGCAGTATTTTAGTTTAGAGCTGGCCTTAAGGATTCTTCTGGCGGTCTTTATGGATTCTCATAGCCAGCTATAAGACTGTATGCATCTACACAGCCGCCTGTAAGATCCATACAGCCATGCACCAAGGAGAAACTTTCAGGGAATTTATCAGATTCCGCATTACCACTGCTTCCATGAAACATCTACTTGATGATTGAATAAGTGGACTTATCAGAAAATTTCTAGTACCCAAAATAATAGCATGCAGGAATAAAAGGGCAGCATTTCATTACCCTACACTTTCAAGGACCGAATGTCAAGTGGTCAATAGCAAGAACCATCCTTGAAAATTCACTGTGCTTCCAGGAAAAGAAGAGATTCCCGTAATCAGCATCTTTTCTCAAACTTTCCAAAATAGAAACCAAAAAACTCCAGAAAGACTGTAACTGGAACATTGTCATATATTTTTAAATAGTCAGTACAGTAAAAAAAATGAGAGAAAAATCTTCTTTTTTTTTCAGCGGTTCGTAGGAAGGAAAATGGTTGGTTTGATGACGAACACCCTTTAGTTTTCTTATTTTTAGGATCGTCAGGCATTGGAAAGACTGAACTCGCAAAGCAGCTTGCTTACTACATTCACAAAAATAAACCAGAGGCGTTTATCCGTCTTGACATGTCTGAATACCAGGAAAAGCATGAGGTATGAGCTTTCAGCATTTTACGAACATTTTTTTGCCAAGAGTGTGTTCTCAGGTGCAGATTTAGGAAAGCTCCAAGGGAAGGGGGACAGTTTGAGTTAACCCTATGGTAGAAGGCACCCAACCCTTGGGAGGACACCCCCCCCCCTCCTCAATGGTAGATGAACCCTCTTTCAGATCTATTTATTACACTAGGAAGAAATGTTTCTCATGAAAGGTAATAACTTTGTAATAGATTTTAATGAATCATTTCAGAAATTCCATTTCTTGCTCTGATTAATTGAGACCCAGTTAAACTTTATGAATGGCTCAGTTTCAGCGATTTATCTTCTCTGTTTAAAAAATATTCTGTGATGCTTTCATATATACTGAACTCGCTGTCAGTGCTATCTATCAGTGGAGATCGAAATAACACAGTCCATGGGACTGGGTCATTGGAGGCATGACCATGCACCAAAATTTTGCGCTCTGTAGCATGTGCTATAGTTGTTGATACGACCTACCATCAGCATATCAGACACTGAGCCCTGCAGAAATGTGATAAGCATGTCATGAGATTGAGTTCAGGAGCACGTTCCAACCTCGGGGCAGAGTTCCTGCCTGTGCATTGGCCCCTTGAGGGCGCCTCCTCGGTCAGCTGGGTCCTTACTTACTTACTCATGTACCTATCAAAGCACACTGTAATTTAAACTCACATTATCACAACACCCCTGGAGTAACTTAAACTCGAACAAGATGTCAGCGATTCAAACGGCAGGAAGGGACAGGGTTACTCAGTACGTCAGTGTCGCCGCTGCCTTTTTTCATCCATGATGCGTAAACTCAAATTTAGATGGCAGCAACAAATAGGATGTATCAAACATTTTTTGAAGGACACCGGAAAGAAGAAGCATTATTTCTTTATGAGGCCGATTTTTCTTAAGATTCTACCATGGGCATTGTTTTTTCACGCTAAAAACGGTAGAATTCACCTATTTGTAGATCAATCCCTTCTAAGCTGAACTGACTCATCATGGAGCAACTGAATTTTCCATCACTTTTAACACTGTTTGACTTCAGGTTGCAAAGTTGATTGGTGCTCCTCCCGGCTATGTGGGTCATGATGAAGGAGGCCAGTTGACGGCAAGACTGAAAAATTGCCCCAACGCTGTCGTGCTCTTTGACGAAGTGGACAAGGCCCATCCAGATGTTCTTACAGTCCTTCTCCAACTGTTTGACGAGGCAAGTTGTTTTTTCTCCAATTTCCCGTGTACCTCGCAAAAATGCATAATAGTTGATTTTAACAAAAATTCAAAGTTCGGAAGTTATAAAAATACTTAACAATTACCTACTTCATTTTGTAAATTGCATTTAGCCTTCGAAGAATTTTTAATTTTTGGGTGTTGCATCTCAAACCTTCAAATCTAATTGATACTCCATGCACCATCATTTTAATCATCTATTATGAAATGACTGCATCATTGAATATTATTTAAATAATATGTACTTAAAAAGTTGGATGCTTTGCTTTCCAGTAACATTTATTTAAAAATTAAACATTTTACATTCTTTGATTACACCGCTCAACATGGGGTCTGTCCTTGAAACCAAACCAATTTTTTCGATTCCTAGGTGCTGAAGAAGTCCCAAAATGCCCATATTAACTTCAGGAAAATTGTCTGGTGCTCACTGCTCAGGACGCCGCCATTTTGAATTTTTCAAAATTGAGAAAACCCACGATTAGATTTTGCCAAATATCTCTTCAACGGTTCATCTCACAAAAAAAAAAAAACAAGAAAACCAGCAGAAAGAGCATAAAATTTCCTCCCGAAATCACTCTTCATTGTTTTTTCTTTGGTCGTAAAATTAACGATTTCTTCTAAAATTAGCTTAAGGAAGGCGCATTTTTGCTGACTTCAGGAAAAACTTTGCTTCATATCTCCAGCCACGATTATCTGAGAAAAAAAATGTTTTGCTCATTGAAAAGAGCGTAAAGTTTACTTCTAGAAAAATGTTAATAGTTCCTAAACTTGATTTAATCCTGGGAAACAGTCGTTTATTAGCTCCGCCCTTAAATTGTGATTTTGTCAACCATCTCCTTTAATATCAAGAAAAAAACCTAAAAACATAGCCCAAATTCTGGAACAAGGTGGTAAAATAGTGCTGGGCCCACACTGTTCCGGGGGGAGGGGGGGGGGGGAAGCACAAAAGTTCAAAAATTTTCAATCAGAGCCAAAAATTTTGAGCTCTAATGAGGATCAGTACAAAACTGATGGGGAGAGTGTTCAGCTCAGGCAGTTTGCATTGGAATATTAAGTTGAGGTCACGTCGAGAGACCTATACTTTTGGATCTTTTTATACCTCTTCAGTAGATCACACTTGTCAGTGAACCCAACTGAAAATCTTGCAAAATCCAAGACGACATCAAAGCACAACTTTTGTACTGCAATACAACAAGTTTCGTACTAGTACTCATTAGAACTCAAAATTTCTTATTCTGGTTGAAGATTGTTGAACTTTTGGGCTTTGTCCCCCCCCCCCAAAAAAATAGTGTGGGCCCAGCACTATTTTACCACCTTGTTCCAGAATTTGGGCTATGTTTTCAGGTTTTTTTTCTTCTTTTTTTCTTGATATTAAAGGAGATGGTCGACAAAATCTCAATTTAAGAGCGGAGCTAATAAACGACTGTTTCCCAGGATTAAATCAAGTTTAGGAACTACTAACATATGTTTTCTAGAAGTGAAGTTTACGCTCTTTTCAATGAGCATAACAGTTTTTTTTCTCAGATAATCGTGGCTGGAGATATGAAGCAAAGTTTCTCCTAAAATCAGCAAAAATGCGCCTTCCTTAAGCTAATTTTAGAAGAAATCGTTAATTTTACGACCAAAGAAAAAACAATGGAGAGTGATTTCGGGAGGAAATTTTATGCTCTTTCTGCTGTTTTTTTTTTTTTTTTTTTTTTTTTTTTTTTTTTTTTTTTTTGTGAGATGAGGCGTTGAGGAGATATTTGCAAAAATCTATTCATGAGTTTTCTCAATTTTGAAGAATTCAAAATGGCGGCGTCCTGAGCACTAGACAATTTTCCTGAAGTTAATATGGGCATTTTGGGACTTTTTTAGCACTTCTCTCAATCGAAAAAAATTGGTTTGGTTCGATGGACCAACCAAAACCGGAAATATGTTGTGCCGTGTTATTAGTGACCGTTGACAGAAAAAGTACTTTAATCTCAACACAACTCTAAAATGTAATAATGGTATATTGTAGGCCTGCCAAGAAAAGTATTTTTCTTTCATTTTTACACAAAGTATGCCGTTAAAAGTCAAACCTAATCAGAATTTTGATGGTTTGAATTTCAAATGTATTAAAACCTTGTTTTTACTTTCTTATTTTTTGTAAAATGAATGGACTGTCTGTCCAAAAACAAAAACAACAAGGAGTTATGTAATAATCAATCCAAAAGGCCATTAATTATGCACCAACTGAAGTTTAAAGAAAAGGCCATTAAAAGTTTTAATGTGGCATATTCAAGACACAAAATGTTTGAATCATGTACTTTGTGCAATTCCATGCCTTCTTTTCGCATTTAAGATAACTAAACTGCTCATTACACAGCTGAGTACATTTTACTTGTGGTAGCAGGTTTTTTTTCTTTCTTATATTGCTTGAGCATATTGGATTGTTTCAACAGTGAAATAACAGACCAAAGACGATGCCACAACTCTCATAGTAAGGTATGATAGCATTACCCCAGCTTTTATTTTCTATTTTATTCTCTTGTTTAGGGGCGATTGACCGATGGTAAAGGCAAAACCATAGAGTGTAAAAATGCTATCTTTGTCATGACCTCCAATTTAGCATCGGATGAAATCGCTCAGCATGCCTTGCGGTTACGTGATGAAGCAGAAAAACTGCAAGAAAAGACTCCTGAAGGTATGTTAAACGACTGTGATGACTCATATTTCTGGTACCCTATTGATCATTGTACAATAGGGTGTCCCAAATTTGAACCATCCAAAAAAATTTATCAGATCATCGATGTTTGATAGTTTTATATTGTCATTATGTTGAGCATTTAATATCCCCAAAATTTGAGCGAAATTGGATGATTTTTATTGCTGCCGCAACGCTGTTTTAGTCGCGGCGAAAATTTTTGAGACGCCTTTTTAGCGTTTTGGACGCAACTTTTACAGGCAATTAGCAGCAATTACAGACATAAAACTGTTTTTTATCGTGACTTTGCGTACTATACCTATAAGTAATAATGTTTGTTTTGACGTTGCAAACCTTAAAGTTTTACTTCGAACCCCTTAAAATCGGCGAAAAACTCTATTTTTCGCTCTTAAGCTGCTAGTCGAGGACTTGTACAGGGTGTTTCAGACCACCCGTACCAGGCCTTTTTCTCGGTTGGTTTCGGTCGTACGAAGTCGGAGACCGCGGGGATGAGTAGGAATTTAAATGAGTGATACTTTAAATTGAAATCGCAGCGGTGGTTTTCATTGAATACCGCACGCAGAACAATCTATGGCTTTATAAACCAATCGGTGGTTCATACAGAACATCACTAATGGTCGTAAATGAACTAATGATTCTCAGTCTGTGAGCCATACTGAGGTATCTCGTACCATATTAAGGTATATATACCATAACTAAGGTGTATGTGCTATTATTATAGATTGCCTTTACTACTATTGAGGGTGTTCCATATGAACCACTAATTGGTTTATAAGCTAGAGCGTTTTTTCAGTTCCCCTCAGACGTTTTTTCAGTGCCCCTCAGATTCCCTAGGCCTCTCAGAAAAGTATAGCATATCAATGGATGCGGAATCGAACAAACAATAATTTCGACAGGTTTTTATTCAATCCTCACCAATTGCAAACACACTTAAAGGCGGCAACATGATTTGAATAATTATGAAAATTAAAGAAATTGCCATAACGTGGCAACAGTGGATTTACATTGTAATTTATTCTACACAGCCTGATAAAGCGTAATTTTCTGCATTTTTGGGTATAAATACGAGCTCTGCAACTGCTTTTTTGCGAAAGTTATGCATATTTGAATGTTAAAAATTTAAAATTTTAAAAATCGGGGCTCCTTTCCAAATCGCAAATTGATTGCATCCAAATTGAGGAGCAAAACACATATACATCTTAAGTGACCCCTAAGAGTTCTAATAAACCCCCTGAACGGCAGAAAGTAACTCCCTGAGGAGTGGGGCTTCGCCCCCGCCAAAAATTTCTCAAGATTCCTCTTTGGTCGCAAAATTGACGTCGATTCTTCGGAAAAAGACGGCTTTGTCCTAAAAGGGCGGGTAGCGGAGCTTAGGGTCCATGATCTTCAGAGTCCTCGGGGTCGATTACATGGGAAATCGTCTTTTTCTGGAGAATCGACGTCAATTTTGCGTCCAAAGAGGAATTATGGAGGAGGGTACTGTCCCCCTCTTTAGGGGGTCATTTTTGGGCCTTGGATGGTCCGATTTTGGATTTTTAGGGGTCAATTCCTCGTGAAATTTTCCGTGCTTTTCAATTTTGATGCGATTCATCCGCAATTCGGTCGGGAACAGTGACTTTTAGCATCGTGACCCCCCCTTTACCTCCCAAGGGGGGGTGGGGGGGGGGGGGGTTCGGGACCACGAAATTTGGATTCCTTGGGGTCAATTCCGTAATCATCCCCGCGGTCTCCGACTTTGCACGACCTAAAACAACCGAGAAAAAGGCCTGGTACGGGTGGTCTGAAACACCCTGTATAAAAGGTAAGGGAAAAAATTAATAACAAGCTGATTTTTGGCGTAAGGAGTCCTTACAAATCCCTGAGTCCCCCCCCCCCCCCCAAACAGTCCTTACTGATATCAGAAGTTGACTCCACAGTCAAATAACCTAGTTTTTTGCCGATAGGATAAAAAAAAGTTGTACCATGCTATGAAAAGTGCCCAAGAAAAGAATGAAGCTGTGTAGGAAAGTGTAATTAAGAGCCCTCTCTTCAACAAGGGTATGCAAAACGGCTATAAAGTGACCTGGCGGGGATTGTACAAAACTTTGTGGGATAATTGTACTGGTCATTTTAGGCCTAAATCAGCTGCTTTTAGGCGAAAACCGCAGGGAACTGACATTGCCGATTTTTAAAGTTGTAACATTCAAATATGCATAACTTTCGCAAAAAAGCAGTTGCAGAGCTCGTATTTATACCCAAAAATGCAGAAAATTACGCTTTATCGGGCTGTGTAGAATAAATTACAATGTAAATCCACTGTTGCCACGTTATGGCAATTTCTTTAATTTTCATAATTATTCAAATCATGTTGCCGCCTTTAAGTGTGTTTGCAATTGGTGAGGATTGAATAAAAACCTGTCGAAATTATTGTTTGTTCGATTCCGCATCCATTGATATGCTATACTTTTCTGAGAGGCCTAGGGAATCTGAGGGGCACTGAAAAAACGTCTGAGGGGAACTGAAAAAACGCTCTAGCTTATAAACCAATTAGTGGTTCATATGGAACACCCTCAATAGTAGTAAAGGCAATTTATAATAATAGCACATACACCTTAGTTATGGTATATATACCTTAATATGGTACGAGATACCTCAGTATGGCTCACAGACTGAGAATCATTAGTTCATT
Organism: Bemisia tabaci; assembly: GCF_918797505.1. Classification (NCBI taxonomy): domain Eukaryota; kingdom Metazoa; phylum Arthropoda; class Insecta; order Hemiptera; family Aleyrodidae; genus Bemisia; species Bemisia tabaci. The sequence continues at coordinate 77,290,614 of NC_092794.1, forward strand.
TACGACCATTAGTGATGTTCTGTATGAACCACCGATTGGTTTATAAAGCCATAGATTGTTCTGCGTGCGGTATTCAATGAAAACCACCGCTGCGATTTCAATTTAAAGTATCACTCATTTAATCACGTCCAGCAACAGATTTCAACCTAAACCGACCATTTTCGACATGGTGTCCACAACATTTCCTAATTTCCGCAGGAATTCATGCAGCGCAGAGTTGCTAGTTTTCAAGGAAACTGCCACCACAATCACAAAATAATGTTTTAATCATTAATCACGTCCTGCTACACAAGTGCATCCTTATTCTGTAGTTAGTACCGTCGATTTATCGAATCGACGGTATCTTCTATCTCCCTGCAACGGCAGAGGTGCCTGACAAAAACGAGATATCGAAATTGGAAGCCACCGAATCACACAAGCAGTCTAATTGGTAGTTTTGGCAAGGGACCTAGATCCATTCATCTTGATACACATTCAATTCGGACTCTATAAAATTTTGATATCTCGTTTTTGTCGGGCGCCGTTGCTGTTGCAGAGAGATAAAAGATACCGTCGATTCAATAAATTGACGGTAGCAGTTGACAGTGTGCCATTATTATGTGTTGCCTTTACTTCTATTAGTAGTGTTTCATATGAACCACTAATTGGTTTTTAAGCTACAGCTTTTTTTCAGTGCAGCAACTCCGCCGCAAAGTAAATTCCTTGAAGTCGGATCAAAGTTTCAAAAAAGTGCAAGACATGAACTGACTCTTAAGATTTGTTTGGTTTAGGCGTTTTCCTTCAACACAGAGTCGTGAAACGTAGGGGAACGAGCCTTAAAATCGGGTGTCGGGCGTGTTGCCGTTTTTTTAAATCGCTGTAACTTAGATTCCCTAAGCCTCTCAGAAAAGTATAACATATCAATGGATGCAGAATCGAATGAACAATAATTTCAACAAGTTTTTATTTAGACCTCATCAATTGCAAACACACTTGAAGGCGGTAACATGACTTTTAATAATTATGTAAATTAAAAAAATTGCAGTAACGTGGCTACAGTAGACTTAAATCATAATTTCTTCTGCATGAGCCGATAGAACGTAATTTACTGCTTTTTTTTGTATAAATACCAGCTCTACAACTGCTTTTTTGCGAAAGTTATGCATATTTGAATGTCATGACTTTAAAAATTGGCAACGTCCATTCCCTGCGGTTTTCGCCTCAAAGCAGCTAATGTAGGCCTAAAATGAACCATCCAATCATCCGACAAAGTTTCGTACAATCCCAGCCAGGTCACTTTTTGGCCGTTTTACATAACCCTCTTTCCTTTTGCTAAGCACATTACGGATGCCTCGAAATGAAAGAACGGATGCACCTGTTTTTTTCATGGACCTGGTGCATGGACTCGGAAACTTGTGGATCTGATGCACTAGTATCATGGATAAACTACATGCAGACTCCCCAACTTGTGAAGCAGATTAATTGTAATCAGATAAGTGTTGATCAGTTTGTGCCGTTATTTCCCGACCTTCCTAGTATAATTTTGTTCTGGTTCATCTGTCTTCCAAATTAGTGTGGTACTCCTGTTTGAACAGCTGCCGCGGCCGTCAGGTGCTGCTTGCAGCGGACGCCGAGAGTACTACACTATCTTGTTTCGTTTGTTTATCTTTTGAATTCTCGACGTGATTTGCAAAAACCTTGAACTTTGGTCGGGAGCGAGTACAGATTTTTTGTGTGTGCGAGAGGCCAGCCTTCTGGCTGGCCATCATTTTTCTTCATTTCTACGGAAGATTGCAAGTGCCTTCCTTTTAATGTGTTTTATTCCACTTTTGGATGGTCTGACTGCTGGTGACCTGAACCTGCCTTCACATCTTTATTTTGTCTCTAACTGATCTCCTGGAACCCCCCATTACCTGGGGTAAGTGTAAATCTTTTGTACTTGGAAATCTAGGCCTTTCCTGAAAACCTCATGGTTGAAATGAAACCCGCAACTTATAAGATGGATATGGCACCTCATGGAAGTCACCCATGTATTTTGGATCTAGATCTCTTATTTATTGTTTTACTATGCTACTCTATTACTAGATATTGAATTGAAGTCTGAGGATTCAAGTTCATAACCTTACCACCTTACTTGTAAATTTTGGCCTACGCACCTGTGATTTTCTGAAGCGCTAATCTCTCTCTTGAGCAGATAGACATCTCCAAAGCGCCATATCTTGTAACTGATTTTCTCTTTTAAGTGCCTAAGACTCAATTAGCATGTAGTTAATGCCACTGTCCTTTTGGTTGGCTGCAATTGTGGTTATCGCTCTTCCAGCAAAGAAATTATCTAGAATCCTGAGGTTAGACTGTGTGAGCGCTCCAAGCGTCTCTCTGTACCACCCTTCCATTGTAATTACACGCCTTTCTCTTGCAGGTTTTACCTAATATTGAAACCAACAACTATGATCTGGCCCTCTTATTTCTTATAATGTTATCACAGTTCCTAAGCCTTAAGCAATTTTATTTACTTTCTTAGTACCGCATGGCCTTAAGCCTAAATTTTGATCTCACAGTTTGTAGTGAAGCAAGTATGACTTGCCAGCAACTATTTTGACTGGGCTTAAGCCTAAATTTTGATCTCACAGTTTGTAGTGAAGCAAGTATGACTTGCCAGCAACTATTTTAGTAGAAATTATCCAGGAGATCCTAACAGTCATTTTGGAGCTTTTATCATGATTTTATGATAGTGTAAATTAACGTTAAGGGCAGATCTAGCTTTTGAATATTTTTATTTTTGTTCGCATTTTAAGTAAATTTATGGAATGTCCAACAGGGTCCATGTTCCTAGATTCCAGTTGATCAATGTTCTAGTGCCAAATCTCTGTTCCAAGTGGCAATTTTCCAGTTTCGAGCCCTTGTTTCCAGTTTTTCGATCTGATCATCTAAGTTCCTGCTCATCTGAAACTATGTGATATGTATTTTTCCATGTATTATTTGATTATTGTCATGAAGTGGAATTCCAATGTGTGTATCAATTAAGCGACCGTAAATACACCATTTCTTTTCTCTAAGTTCTCTAATGTTTTTCTGATCCATCACACGCTTCACTTAGAGACCGAACGGTTGCAAGTTGATTTTGTCATCTAAAAAGAAGAAAGTCAGGGTAAACCCAGGTAATCTTACAATTGAATGTCCGTCTTTCTGTGCACCTATGGTGTAATTTTAGTGTCACTTGGTTTAAACTTTACTTTAATTGCCTGGTATATAATGTATGTAGTGTCAATGTATCAATTTAAATTTTCATGTTGAAACTTTAAAATTAAAAAGCAAATCTCCATTAAAAGATGTCCTCTTCTATTTCAGGTGAGGAATTTCAGACGGAAGTGACGATCTCCAGGAATTTTAAGGACAGAGTCGTGCAACCCATATTGAAGCGCCATTTTGGGCGAGACGAATTTTTAGGCAGAATTAATGAAATTGTTTATTTCTTACCATTTTCGAGGTCTGAGCTGAAGAAACTAGTAGCCAAAGAATTGGAATTCTGGGCCAAAAAGGTAACTTTTTTGGCAACTTTTCTGAAATGAATGCCCATTTATTCAAGTGATTTTAATGTATAAGAGAGAAAACAGATTCTTGGTGAGGAAACACCAGAAATAGGAATCCAAGATTAAACACTGTTCATGCCTCGGTGATATCATTAAAGAGTCCTTTTACAGATGGAAATCGTTTTGTATGGCTGTTAATTGACTTTTCTTATTGAAGATTTATCTCTATTTAAATTACCTAGTTCTGATCGGATAAAGAATAGCCATGGTGTAAATCCACTTGTTTATAGCCACAAGAAATAAAATTATTTTCCAAAAAATCGAGTTTCCCCCCCCCCCCCAAAAAAAAACCTTTATTTTTGAAAGAAAGCAAAAAATCACTTGAAAATTACGTTTTCCCTAAAAAATTCCGCTGGAACAGAGATAGCAAATTGAAATATGTTTAGTAGAAATGGAACAAGAGTAGTTTGACGAATGCACTAGACTGCCATTTCGGAGGTCCCTCGAGCGCCGTGCGAACTGATATTGAACGCAAACTGTTAATTGCAGACCCATAATGTACTTTACTGTTAGAAAGCTAAAAACAAGCTCTTTCAGATTAAACACATCTTACATTGCTGGTACGCCCATCCTAAAAAGTTATTCGAATTTAAACATTTTTTGTGTTTCTAAAAAATCGGTTTTTGAATTATACATTCCTTTAATATTGTCATGTACCTAAATTCTATATAATATTGTCATTTTTATCATTTACACCTTTCAAAAAATATAAAACAATAAAAGCAAAATTGGTCCAATAAGAGCAGAGTTACAGCGGTTCCAAGAGCGCGTCTGGCTGCAATTTTGAATGGTCGCCATCTTGGCTCTGCTATGAAATTTGAAATACCTCTTCGACTCAAAACTTTTAAAATGTCATGTTTGACCCCTGAAAACCGCTAAACTGTATCACAATTTGCCGCTAAGTTGCAACTAGCCACCCCACTGTTAAAGCTGTCACCATGTACAAGATTTAACTATGCACATGACCATATGATTCTGTGACATGCAAATTTGATTGATTTTAATGCGCTTTGAAAACACTTTATGTTTTTCTTCATCTCCTTTTTTTGTCTCTGGTCACAGGCAAAAGAAAAGCACAACATTGAGCTGATATGGGAGCGGCCGGTTGAGTCAGTCCTTTCGGACGGCTACGAAGTGCAGTACGGGGCACGTTCGATCAAGTATGAGGTAGAACGACGCGTGGTGAACCTCCTGGCAGCAGCCCATGAGTCCGGCTTCATCGAGGATGGCTGCACAGTCCAGTTGGTGGTCAACACCAACTCCTTCCAGGACACCACCACCACCGTCGATGCAGAAGAGACCGTTTCCACTTCTGCCTCTACTCCATCTGCGACCATCCGTCTTCGTGTCAAGAAGAGTGGCAAGCAGGACTACTGTAACGTTGAAGACATGCAGAAAAGTTCCTTCACTGTTCCGGCTGCAGCTGCGTTCTCTTTTTTTGATTAGGTGCTGCCACTGGGCCGAACGCAAGTAAGGCTTCTTACGGAAGGACTCAGGTCAAAGAGTACCCCAAAGACCGCCCTGTTCTCATCGACTCCTAATCCTCAGGATGTCGATATTTTTATTTCCATGCACACCATTCTTGTTTTCTTAGAAGAAAAAAAGAACCTCTTTTCAGCAGGTTCACCTTTCGGTGATTGATTTTCTCATTCAAAGTAATTGAGCACTTTTTTAAAGAGCTGTGCACAACGAAAAGACAGTTCTGAAATAAGTGCAAATGCATCAGGCAAATGCATGACTTTTTTGGACAAAAAAACCCTTCGATTTTACAAACAGGACTCAAGGGCACACTCTTCTTGATCAATCGACATAAAGTGCAAACTGCCAAACTCTTAGATGATATGTAGTCCATAAAATTAAAAGCCAAGTTATGCATGGTTTCTACAAAGAATAAGTCAGTTACCTCAAAACATTGCTCCAATTTCAAGCTTTCGTGTTCACTGTCATGACCCTTTTAATTTCATAATTTTCCCCCTTAATTGATTATAATAATCGTATTACAGGCCCTTTGTGTTATATGGCATTTTATTTTTCGTCTCCTCTCTATTCAAGGATAATTGATAGTAAATTGACTTTTAGCCTTTTCGACATGTTTTTTCATTATTATGACTCTCTCGCAAAACCATTTTTTATATTTACTCTTTTTTAATTTTGTTATTTCTCTAGTAAAGCTCTAAACTTAGCATGAATTTCTCAACGGATGCTTCTTTCCTCTCGCTTCTTTTTTCTGTGTTCTGTGGTAGAAGCTGTAACTTGTAAGTACCATACAGTAAAATTATTTTAAAAATTAAAGAGAAAAATATGACACCAGAAAGAATGATGACAGTAAATGAAGAAGTTTCAATGAGAAAAAATATTCTCAGTGTCAAAGGAAAAGTATTTAAAGGGGCTGTGAAGGCCCAAGTTGAAAAAGATGAGCCATTGGCGCAAAATTGAGCGTTTAACAGTTGCTGTGATGGTGCTTTTTGTTCTCATTGATTTTCATGTTCTGCTCTGAAATATAAATAAATATTTTTGCCTAAAACTCTCTTGCTTATATGTAGAATATGATGAATATTGGAGGTGAAAACCACAAAAACAGATGGGCGGCCCTTTCTCGCAGAGTGGCTAGAAATTGACAATTCAGTGAGAATAGATACTGTATTTTTTCTCTTTTTTTCGTATTTTCCTATCTTATATTTTTATTAAAGGTATTTAGCACTCTGAAAAATTGTTTTATAAAGCGATGGATCTTACTTACATATTTTCTTACATGAAGATATCCAACTTACCCCGCGATCCTCGGAACATCGGCCCCCGCCCCGCCGCCGCGGCGCATCTCACACCCTTGAGGCTCTGTCAGCGGACCCCTTGCGGCCGGGTCTTCGGTCCCCTCGCGGGGTTTTCGGTTCCCACCCCCCGGGGGGTTGCTACGGGCCCTAAGGGTAGTTCCATTTTTCGCTCGTCCCTCAGCCGCGGGCACGGATGTTTCCGGTCGCGTCTCGCTGTGCGGTCGCAACCTGGCGTCCGGCGCCCCGTCCCTCCAGCTGTTTCGGTTTACTGCGCTTCCGGGGGGCGCGGTGCCGGGTGCCCCTCGGACCGTTTCGTCGGCCGATTTCTTGTAACGGTCACTTCATACCTCCTTGTTTGTCTCCCGGTCTCGGGGTTCCGTCGGCGGACGGGTCCTACGGTGCTGACGTCCGATAAGGTCGGATGTTAGGATTCGGCGATCCCGTCTCGTTCTGCTCGCGGCCTCAATTTTTGGCGCGCGGGTGCCCCCGGCCGGCCGGCTTTCGTCCTTGCGGAATTTTCAGCAAAAATGAGTCAGCTACAGCCACACAATAAGTAAGTAGGTGGTCAAATTGCAATGCCATGCAACATGAAAGAATCGTAGGTAACATCTTGAGAAAACAATTTGTTCGTTGAGACTTGCAACATCTCAATGCAATCGTGTTTTCATGGCTTTGAATGTTGTTTTTAATGAATAATTCTCATCATAAAATTTAGGACTTTGAAAGGAAACACCTGTTATTTATCCATCCTATAGTGGTTTCAGATCATACGCATGTTTTTTGTGCTTTCCTCAAGGACAACAAAAACAATATATCACCTCCCCCTCCAGTAGTGGATGAAATGAGCCGTGAATCAACTCCCTTGAGGACGTCGAAAGACAATTTTCAATGGATCATCCAACGTTTCCAGCTTGTGCAAATAGGTATGTTTTCTACTTTTCCTGATGACAGTACTTAAAACATACACAATTGAACAAACATTCGCTGATTTTTAAACTATTCATGAGTAGATGAAAAAACAAAAATAAATTGATCCGTTTACATCTTACCAAATCAATTGTTTTAAGTTTTTTCATAATCTTTCAAGTACAATCCTTGTGAAAAGTAGAAAAGATATTTGCACAAGCTGGAAATGTTGGATGGTCCATAGCAAATTTTCTTTCAACGTCCTGAATGGAGTTAATTTAGGGCTCATTTCATCCACTGCTGGAAAGGGAGGGAGGACACGTACCTTTTAAATGGGTTTTTTTAAAGAAAATTTTACATTATTTCTAGCACTTGGCTACACCCCTAATACCAAGACTAATACCTAACACTTTTATGACGATGTCTGCACGATATCTTGTGAATATTTTGCGGATTTTACGAATAGGCAAGGCGGATGAAAAACGGTGGTCGCATTTCGATTTTGGCTGCCATCTTGAAGCACTGTGACGTCAGGAGGGTACGGCTTTTGCCATGCAATTCGAGGTTGAGCCGACTCCCCCAGCCTCGGCCGACCCATGTACCCGATACCGTGTGACGTCCAGAGGGCATGGACCAAGAGAATAAATAAGGACCCCCAACTCCGGTTAGCGCTGACATCAGCGCTCCCTGGCAGAGGGTGTAGAGAACTAAACCGATGATTGGGTCTTCCTGTTTATATCTCCATGCACCACCTATTTAGGGATGTTTACTTTTTGCAGGCAAAGACCCCCTACGATGTGCAGGCAAGATGGCTGCGTCGCGCGACGGGAACTCAGGGCAGTTCGAGCTTCGAGCACTCTCTTCCCAATACCTACTCTAACCCATCCTATCGTCCGCCGCCTCCCTACCCCACCCAGCTCTCCCATCCATTTCCGTTTCCTGCGCATCTACCACTTTTTGGATTGTTATGTACTTTTGAAGGTTTAAGTTATCAAAAGTAGAAATGTGCACAGATATTGTTTTAGCAAATTTTTCAAGAAATGTGCTAAGTGCCTCGTATTTACCTATTAACAGGAAGTTTCCAGAAGTTGTACCATTGTGCCACAAAAAGAAATTGATAAATTTGTGCGAATGTTTAGTTAAAGTTTTAGCTTGATGGTTCATCTTTACATGGAAATATTTTTGGTACAATTATAATTTCCACAATGAAAGTCTGGCAACACAGCTAACTTAGCAAAATCCCTCATATTTCTTAGGAATTAAGTCAGATGTGAGGGTAAGATTTATCCCCCCCCCCTCCTCCTCTCAACTAGTTCCCCCAATGCGCACAGAATGTACTAATAAGCAGCATAAAGCAGAGGGAAAGATACAGGTATAATTAATAGATAGGTATTCACAACATGGATGATTTCAAAATTTGACATCTGAAGCATGTTTGAGATAATATTAAGCACCGATAGTATTCTCCGGAGGAGGCTGCAGTGGGTGCTGCATGCATGTACACAGCCTGGCAAATACGTAAGTACAACTCTGCGTCTTTACCGACCAACTACACATCTTTTTTACCTAAAATTTAACTCTAAGTACTCTAAGTAACTTGTGTGTTTCTCCCACACGTAGATAGCCTCCTTTTATTTTTTAAATTTTTCCTGAGATCTACGCCTGATTCCAATAAGGAAGGAAGGATGCTATCTTAGTTTTTAGCTGCCATAGCTTTATCCTGAAAACATTTATACCTTGTGCGCATACAATCCTCAAACTCATCCCTTATCATCTGGCATCCTCTGCCTATTTAGCAATAAGTAAATCCTCTAATCAAACATACATGGCTCAGATATAAATTAAAGCCCCCCTCCCCCCCGTATTTTCCACCAAAATTCAAAATGTAAATAGGTACGTTTAAGATTAATTTCAATGCCTCAGAACGCTGGGGCCCCCACACAAGCTTGTGATTTCTCCATAAATTCTAAAGATTCTCCATCCTCAATCCTTAAATAAATTATATCATAATAATTATGTCAATAATTATATTATATCCTTAAATTATATCAGAAAAATATCTTGCCAAAGTATTTTGAGAATTACCCTGGTTGACTTGGGTTGGACTCGTTTAGAAATTTAATCTCAATCAAAAATGCCAATTCCCTGAGCTGAGCAGTTTAATTTTTCTCCGCGAGTGAAATTTGTGCTTGGCGCCATTAGGAGCAAAGAGTAGGGGAGAGGAGAGAGCAACAGAGCAGAATCATGGAGTCCGAGCGAGCTGCACGCACGCTCCACCAGCTACTCCCGCTCTGTGATCGCCTGCACATCGTAGGGGGAACGAGTAGCAAAGGTCGACATCGGCAATGGTCGATTCGTGGCGAACGGTCAGAGGTCGATTCGCGAATGGTCATACGTCGATGCCCGAACGCACCGAACCAATCGAACCTAGTTCACCATTGTGCATTTTATTTTACTTTTCATTGTGCTTTTCATTTTATCGTTTGTTGCAAATGGAGCATTATGTATAGGCTGCTTGTCTTTGCCGAGGACGACACTAAAGACCTCTAAGTTTAAGTAGCTCTCTTAGCAGAACGAGAGCCATAGTGGATCAGGAAATTCCATCAATGGTTGTAAATTAATCTAAATTTATGCTTTGTTTCTGACCCTTAAAGTAGATACCTAAGTAACCAGGTCTCGATTTTTAATTTGACCTCGACTGATGAGCAATAAAAGCCTAGCGTCACCATTAATGTCTTCCTTTTCTTCATCAGAGAAAGGCTATGTCCAATAATAGACTTAATTGAAAATGAACTTTGGAGAAACGTTCTCCTCTTAATTTTGCACCATGATTTGAAGAGAAAGGTCTTCAGGATTTTTCCATTCTGATACTTGGAGGGAATTTAAGTTTTTTTAATATCTTTTCTAATAAGACCCAGCTGGGGCGCTAAGTGGCTTTTTTTATTTATTTTTATCTTTTAATGTGATTAGACATACACATCAATGGTGAACCTAGAAAAATTTCCATTGTGCAAGGAATATGGATTGATAGCATCTCAGAATCGGTGCATTACATGCAATTTTTCTTCATGTACTGATCCGTTATGCTTCAAAATAGTAAAAAATTTAAGAACATCTGAAATGATGCAACTGCAGATAGGATTGTGGTTAAGTGATGTCACCTTCATTATGCATCCCCTTAAAATGGAAGGATTTATAAAATGAACTTCAAATTTCTTCAATGAAAGTGAAAAACTCTTATGAAGTTGCGTGTAAAAATCAATGTCTCATTTCTGTGTTTTCAGAAACAAGTCGCGGTGAAAATGCCTAATTTTTTTTTTTAATTTCATGGCAAATAAACTTGATTTTTCTCGTCTTTGAAAGTATCATGTCCTACCGCGATGTGCAAAAAGAATGCTCGATAGGTACCTATGTCATAACTTTTTCCATGTTTGAATTAAAATGTTCCGATTAGGACTAGTGTGAGAAGTTCCAGTTGTACTTCTTTGAGGCTGGGCCTCAACCGGCTCTTTCACTTTTGCAGTCAAGTATACTTAGTGTTTCATCCTCTTATCTTTTTGTGTTCGTGTTTTCAGCACCCTGTCTCTCTTTAGTAGGGAGCCGAGGCACCCTTCTATGACTCAGTCTTGTCACGTTACAGTATGAGGAACTGCGCAAAAGCAGATTGAAGCAAAGGAAACTGCGTGTCGGTAGTAAATTCTAGGTATCCTACATGAATGTATTTATTTCCAAGTAACTCCTGTGGGTAACAAAGCGTTGGCTTCCACATCAAGAATAAAGTTGTCAAAGTAGAGGCTTGAAAGCAACTTACAATGAGGTAGATGTAAAGACCTGTGATATTAAAGCGTATTAAAGGTGATAAGGAACTTTACCATCGAAGAAATCTTCAGTCATGGCGACTATGACCATGGAGCAGAGACGTTTCCCTCGCTGTATAAGAAAATCTGCCATTAAAGTTTTTCAAGAACAAGAAAAGCTACAGTTTCATCTGCATTTTTCATCAACTTGGTTCTCAAGAAACCTTCAATGATCAGACGCAATGATATGCTCCTTTGGCGTGGTAGCGAGTGGAGATAATCTATGAACTGCTGAAAGACTACTTTTTCCTCAAAAAGTGGATTTTTCCACCTACCTACACGAAAGTCGTAGAATGTCCACTCAATTAGGGCTCAGACTGAAAAAGAAATTAATTAATTAATTTAAACTGACTCAAAAACACTTCCGGATTGAACAGCTTCGATTAACTTCCCACCGTTCCGACAATGAACAGCAGTGGCTAGGCAAGAAATTACTACTAAACAGACACACTGCCAAAAAAATAATTTATCCGACGACATGCGAAAATTTATTCAGTGAAAAATATTAGACATTCTTGACTAATAAATAGGTATGTAGATGTACTATCACTATTACTAATGTCCTCAAAAGGGGTTAGTTTAATGAGAAACAATAACAAACTCGTCCGAACTCGCCCCGGCGAATGTTCATGACATTCGCGGCAGTTCGCGGAACCATTCGACCCGTTCGCTTCGAGTCGACGACTGCCCTTTTTTCGAATTCGACTTCTGCCGATGTCGACGATTGAACTCCGCTCCGTAGGGGGTCTTTGCCTGCAAAAACGCTCAATCCTATTTAGGCTTATCACTCAGTAGTGCTCATAGAAGTTTCTAGATCCTCGTATCCTCGTGGTCGCCCTGCAGTTTTGAAGAGTTTAGTGTGAAAAGTTTCCCATTTTCATTTCAATCTTCGTCAGTCTTCGTGTACATAAACTGGTATTAACGTGAAGTGTTATTTCTAACCGTTTTACTCAGCAGCAACTGCTGTTGAGAAAGCCAAAGGAAGTGTGTATGTAGTGTGCAGCAGGAATCAGGATTGTACTTTTAGCCGAAGGCGCCTCTCTGTTAAGTGAAATCTTTTTAGTGAGAAATAGTGTTGTACTGATAAAAATCAACTGAGTGTCACAAAATCAAAGATACTTGACTTCAAGCATTACCTTTAATTTGATTATTAGCAAGTCTCTTTGATTCTGCGTCAGAAGTTGACTGAATCATCTTTGCTCGTGTTTTGATAAGATACTTCAAATCAAAGTCTTTCGCATTGACCTCTGCAGAAGGTATGTATCTATACAATTTCATTAGTTTGCGAAAGTAAAATGTATTAAAGTATCTACACAAATACATTAATCATAGATAAACAAAGAACATTGCATGGAATAACATACTATAGAGGTACGATCGTGGACCGCTGTGGCGTTAGTTCACCGCACCCTCTGCCAGGTTCGCTGCGAGCGCGCGTTAACGGTTTTTAACACTGGTTAGCATAGGGAGTTGGGAGTCCTTATTTATTCTCTTGGTCCATGCAGAGGGTACGAAATGCGACCACCATTCTTTATCCGCCTTGACGAATAGGTATCCTGAGGTCATCCTTACAATATTCTGTGGACTTATTAAATATTTTATCGAATATCCCAAGAGTGTCTGTTGAGCTCAGAAAAAAGTTCAACAATATTATAGATAAATCAACACATTTTTATTAATAATACCTTTTTAAGGATAAATTATGACTGGAAGAATCATACAAGCAGGACTTCCTTTTTCATATATATTAGGTTAAGATCATAGAGTACAATAGAGTCGCAAAGTACTGGATCGCCGATGAAGTCACTTTTCGAGGCTGTTTTGTCCAGTTCTCCGGAGACTAGTGTGCGGCGACTAGCGATGACGCATACGCAGAGACTCGCGCTCAGCGCTCCCCACTCCCGACAGTCCCGACTCGGCTCCGTTCGTCGGCTAGACACACACTGAACCAGCTAAAATAAGTAGGCCGGTAATAAGTCTGAAATTGAGTCCATATATGAATATTATCTCGGAGTAACATACATTAATGGATTCATTATGGCTTTGAATATCTATTTCAAGCAAAATTTGCACAAATTAATACCGATGGAATTAAAAAAAGTCGAAAAAACACAAGCAGTCGCTGATTTCTCCATAAGCCACCGTGTAAAAAAATGCCGGTTGGTTCACACTTGGTATAAGTCAGAAATTAAATTCCTATATGAATTTTATCCAGGAGTAATATACATCAATGGATTCATTATGACTTTGACTATCTAATTATAGCAAAATTTGCACAAATTAATATCGATGAAATTAAAAAATGTCGAAAAAACACGGACAGTCGTTGCTTTTCCCGTAAGCCGCCGTGATAAGAAATGCCGGTTGGTTCACACTTGGTATAAGTCAGAAATTAAATCCCAATATGAATATTATCCAGGAGTAATATACATCAATGGATTCATTATGGCTTTGACTACCTTTAAATAGCAAAATTTGCAAAAATTAATGCTGATTGAATTATGAAATACCTAAAAAACACAAGCAGTTCTTGATTTCTCCATAAGCCGCCGTGTTACAAAATGCCGTTGGGTTCGCAAATGGTTCACTATTTTCGGAGCACACGCGGCTCGGAAACGCCTGTTCATGGATTGGCTTCATCGCCGCTCCAGTACTTTGCGACTCTATTGTACTCTATGGTTAAGATGAAGAGAAACAAGTCGGTCATTTTGAGTTCACGAATGACGTTTCCAATGCTCATGCTGGGCATTGGATGTTCTCCCAGTAAAGTGTAAAGTCTCCAAATACGTACTTCACTTCAAATTAATTTTTTTAAATTATAAGGGTTCGAAAAAATGAATGATCATTTAGGTATTCCTTTGTAACCACCACAGTCCTTTTCTTTGATTATTATTGTCCCAGTTTGATTTTTGTTGCCATCTTGAAGTTTTGTGACGTCAGGCGGGTACCACTTTTGCCAGGCGACTACCGAATCTGTAGCGCGCATTTCAAATCAATTTCAAATCTTCGCCTGCTCTCAAGGTACATTCTACTACAGGAATATGGAATGATTTCCGTAACCCTTGCGCGGGGGAGCGCTGCAGTCGCGGGCGGGTGACTGATTCGCGGGGGGGAGACATTCTGGCGGGGGGGCGTATGTGAATCGCGCGCGGGCACCACTGTTGTGCGCGAGGGTGACTGATCCGGGGGAGGGGGCCATTGTTTCGATTCATCGAAGAATCGATACACTACAGTGTTGCCAAGCCTATACACCAAATTTTCATGTCTATGGTTTTGAAATGGACATTACAAGTTCGAGTTTGTTCTGAAGATGGAAGAAGAAGAAGTTACTGTTGTTTGTTTACATAGTTCACGAGGAATATGGGGTTAGGTTTTATGCTTCAAATTTATGCTGACTTTAATTTCGTGGATTACTGAATATCATAATACGTAATTTGGTGAAATTAAACGCCTATTGATTTGGAGATGGCTGCTATTGGGGGAATAGGTAAGTACGTAGAACTAATTTTATTTTATCGCTGACAGTCTTCCGGAACTGTAATTTGGGCAGCCCAAAACATTGCCATAGCAGATAACGTAAACAATCTGTAATCAACGTAATCAAACAGTTAGAACATGATTTTCTGTTGAATGGCGTTGTAAACTGATATGAATTTTGTCGACTCATTTTTTTCCCTAAACCTACGAAACACCAAGGAGGCCATTTCTTGGACTTTGGACATGAAACGACTTAATCTGTTTTTCCACAACCATACATCATTGCACCAATATTTTTATATAGGTATTGGAAGAACTTTCAGACATTATCTTCCATAAAATTATAATGTTTCAATATAGCGATGTGTAAGATTGTTTACGTTATCTGCTGTGGCAATGTTTTGGGCTACCCAAATTACAGTTCCGGAAGACTGTCAGCGATAAAATAAAATTAGTTCACGTACTTACGTATTCCCTCATTAGCAGCCATCTCCAAATCAATAGGCGTTTAATTTCACCAAACTACGTATTAAGATATTCAGTAATTCACGAAATTAAAGTCAGCATAAATTTGAAGCATAAAACCTAACCCCATATTCCTCGTGAACTATGTAAACAAACAACAGTAACTTCTTCTTCTTCCATCTTCAGAACAAACTCGAACTTGTAATGTCCATTTCAAAACCATAGACATGAAAATTTGGTGTATAAGCTTGGCAACACTGTAGTGTATCGATTCTTCGATGAATCGAAACAATGGCCCCCTCCCCCGGATCAGTCACCCTCGCGCACAACAGTGGTGCCCGCGCGCGATTCACATACGCCCCCCCGCCAGAATGTCTCCCCCCCGCGAATCAGTCACCCGCCCGCGACTGCAGCGCTCCCCCGCGCAAGGGTTACGGAAATCATTCCATACAGGTATGGACAAACGGGGTGCCGAAGTGGCAGCGCTGAGAAAATCGGCGATCGAGTGACGTATGAAGTCGTACCGTCCATTTGCCGCGTATGTCTTCGCAGTCGTACTCTCGATGCTGTCAAATCTACGCGTTTTGACGACTTTCTAAAATTCCATTTGTCCATACCTGTAGTAGAGTGTACCTTGGCCTGCTCTCAACAAGATTAGAACAAGATGAGGACGAGAAGCATTGTTTGATAAGTGAGATGACGATGAGATATACATTAGATATAAATGATCCGTCACATTACTCACATTCCTTCCTAGAAATGTGCCTGTTCCAGCTGAATTTAGTTTTTTATTTCTGAATGATGAAAGAATCTCAAAGGATCGAAATATGACTAATTACTAGCTCTGTAGCTTGCAAGATAACGCCCTTACCTGAGTTATGAATTTTTCCAGTATCGTTGAAATGTAAGTAGAGTACCTAGTAGCGGCACCCAGTGTCACAGTATGTCCTACCTATTTGATGTACCTAGGTAATTCTCATCCAAATAAGAGAAGAATAAATATTTACCTTCATTAACACCAAGTAGACTAAGTAGACGAAAGTTCCACTGTGAACTTAGTTGGCCAATAAAAATGCAAACAATGAAGCAATTATTTTTATTTCCTGACTCCAAATGGTAAGAATTACGGTAAGAACTCTAAGGCATAGTGAAAACTGTATTTATCATTCCTCAATAAATACAAGGTTGACTGTTTGCATGGAAATGATAGTACATTAGTTGGCGGCTTATCTATTATTCTAAACTTATATTAAGTTGATGAAGGTAGCAGGTTGTTGTCAGCAAGAGCTGTTGATATGAGTATGTAGTTTAGAATGGTCAATTTTTAATTCTGCCAGAGGAGCATCATTAGTATTTAATACAAAACTCTCAAGGGTCTCTGGATACTATGCCACCTCTTATCAAGAATGTTTATGCTAATATTGTTGCTATGTGGTGATGGGAGAGATAATTTCAAGATTATTTTGGTAAAAGTCGGACAAATATGAGGATGCCAAGTTTATAAGAAAATCTCACAAACCGAAGTGAACATTGTTTCATGCCTCTGCAATTTTCAGCTTCGGGCTAGAGTCCCTTTATACTGAGAGTCAAGACAATTTGAATCCATTTCTGATTGGTTCCCGTATTTTAGGCCTCCACAATGTCACAAACGGGAATAAAGATTACATTTTCACCAATTGCAAAGATTATAATCTGGAATGGACCGGGGAATTACGGGTTCGGCAAGGAACAAACGGAATGAGAGGAGGAACGGAGAAAGGCATTTGAGAATGGGCCGATCAAAGATTACGAAAAACGTTCAATTTCTGTAATCTTTATTCCCGTTTGTGACATCCATGAGCCGAATTGTCTTGACTCTCAGTATAAAGGGACTCTACTTCGGGCTAGGTTCTCGCAAGAAGGTCAGCACAACGCGCTGATCAAACTTTTGTGGAATTTCTTGTTAATTTTAGAATGTATGCCAAAGTCACAGTAAGTATTCCACAAAAATTGCAAATCTGAAAAATCTAGAAAAATAACAAGTACCTCTCAGCCTCCGCGCAATTCGCACCCCTGCTAATAAATGTTGGAGAATAGAGAACACTTTACCCTCAAAACATTACTCGCACTGATTTTAAACTAATATGTAATTATATGTGTACGATGGTGGATCTGAGCTGTACTTACTTACCAAATTTTGTTGAGCGAAGTTGTTACTTAGGGGAAATTCATTAACTGCTGCCAAGGATTCACAAACTCTGACCTTGATAAATATTTCCGACATATACTTGAGATACAGTCAGATGTTTGGAATTCTGGACATTCAGTTATTGTTCACGTACAAAAGAAATTGACTAACAAATACAACCGTTTTATATTTACATAACTGCTCAACAGAACATACCGACAGTTGTGATTAGTTTCTCGACAGCACTCTGATAGCGGTAGGATAGCTAAAGGATCCCTACCCTGCGGCAAAAATGGAGTTGATTGAAATTTTGATTCACATGGTGCTAATGCTGTCAAGACTCAAGACAAAATTACACTCCACGCACAGTCAAAGAGTATTTTGATAAGTAAGATTATCCATTAAGGAAGTTGCACAAATCACAAATCAAACCGAAGGACACGGACAAACCAAGGAGCCAGCCATAGCCAGCTCAGAAACTCGGCAATTCAGTTTCTCTCACTGCAAAAGGTGGAACCATCCAAAGTACCATCAATGTTAAGTTGAAGGGGTGAATTACTTAATTAAAGAGTGCTAAGTCATTTTGGGACTTTTTCGAAGAGATTTAAAGGAAAAAATTGGAAAATGCTCAACTATAAAATGAACGTAGACAATCCGCCATTGTATCAAAGCTGACTCACAAATGCAACAAGCGCTAAACACGAGGGTAAAAAAAAAAGTACATACGTAAATTGATTTTGTTTTATAAGGAAAATGGTGAAAAAGTTAGGAAATTCATATTGGAAATTGAAGCTTTACGATATAAAGAACTTCAGATAATTAATACAGTTTATTTAGAAACGGATTTAAAGAAGGCAAAGTTAAGGAAACTCAAGGCGGATAAAGAATAGAGTCCCTTTATACCCAGAGTTACGACAACTCGATTATCAGCTGACTGACAGCCGGCCTTGGCTGGCCATTGAGGCCGAAACGAGTGCACCCAAACGAACGATATTGCGGGATAAGGATCAGGAATCCTGCGATGTCTGTCACACAGAAACAACAACATCAACAAATTGATAAATTAAAAAGAAAATGAGATTGGTTTGTGAATAATTTCTTAATCTGTTTTCATTTTGGACCGATGGCAATAACAATTTACTCTTGATAAACCACAATTAGGTAATATTTTCATTATTCTTGTTCACATACGAGGTACCGCCATCTTGGTGCACTCGTTTCGGCCTCCATGAGCGAGAACCAATCAGAATTGGATTTTTTTTTAGGCCACTTTCAGCCCAACCCTGGCCCAACCAAAAGTGAGTTGTCGTAACTCTGGGTATAAAGGGACTCTAATAAAGAATGGTGGTCGCATTTCGTACCCTCTGGACGTCACACGGTATCGGGTACATGGGCTGGCCGAGGCCGGGGGGGCCGACTCAACCTCGGATTGCACGGCAAAACCCGTACCCTCCTGACGTCACAACGCTTCAAGATGGCAGCCAAAATCGAAATGCGACCACCATTCTTTATCCGCCTTGAAGGAAACTCAGAAGGAAGGTATTTTGTAGGAAAGGGTAGGTATGTCTAGAATTGAATTGACGTATCGACGTATCGAACAGCGACTATCGATAGTCTCGAAAAAACCCTGTAAAATACGCACTAATACGATAAGCGGTTACATCAGATCTTATGGGAGCGCACTCACACATACAAAAAATCGCTCTTTCAAGCGATTTTTTACAAGAGAACAGAGGAAAATCTCACTAGCGATCGAGATTTTACGAGATTTTACATTGATTAAACGGCCCAGGGTGAAAGGAAAGTTCTCTCCAGTTGATCACTGGGAGAACAAAAGTGGTCGCCACGGAGACCATTTAGCATAGCATATGTTTCAACATACTCCCCCCTTTGAAGTATCCTCAAAAGTAGGAACGACACATGGTTCCGTTAATTTATGACGTGCTGGCAATAGAAGAGGATGTTATTCTCCAAGTGCCAGTTAGAGTTCCTCAATCTTCCTCCAACTCTCAGGAGTCCTTTAGAGTCCATAAACGGATTTAAAGTTTTTATGCTGCTTGAACCCTTCAGTTCACCTTGTGGGCTCATTAAATCATGGATATCTTGATTGAAAACTTGATGCTGAACTGATTTTGTACATACATCTTGAGCGTTATCCAATTCCTCTGGTAATAATATCTGAGATGTATTTTTCCGACCAACATTATTGACAAATCTTAACACATATGCAACTATTCGCAACAGCTTTGACAGCGAAGAGACTCTATCCAGCAAGACATTTAAACTTGAGAAGAATGATTGAATTCCAAGAAAGACTCGTACAACTTTCTTTTCGTTTTGACCATTTGATGGAGGATTATGGACTGCTTAGGCCAAAACCTTGAATCACTCGTAAACCAGCGTGGGCCTGATTTCCATGGATCAGATTTTTTAAGCATCGCTGACAAAATACCTCTTGATATTAGATCAGCTGGATTTTCTTTGGTTGGAACATATTTCCAGGATGCATGTGCTTCAGATGTAAAAGCTTCGATTTCTGAGACACGATTGGCCACGAACGTTTGCAAGGTTTTCAGTATTGGGCCGATCATTCCTAATGGATCGAATAATTTGGAGATTTTAGATAATATTATTCGCTTAGTGATCACACCAGTTGCTTTGTGTCTTACTGAGAAACAGAAAATGTCTGTTGCCGGATGCCATTCTATTCCAAGCACTTTAATAGCTCTGTTGTCGTTTAAATATAAAGGCTCGGTTTGCTGAGCTCCTGTCTTCAGAATTGCAGAGTCATTAGACGCCCATTTTCTCAAAAGGAAATTATTTGAGGATGTGACTGCTTCAACTTCTTTCTTAACTTGTCTTGTTTCTTCTATCGTATCTGCTCCCCCCAAAAAATCGTCAACGTAAAACGATTTTTTGCCATGATAAGCTCCTATGGGTATTCGCTTGGTATTCTCTCATGAATTCTGTAAGCTTGCTTCAGGAAGCTTGCATTCTTCTCCTTCCCAGAATTGCCGTAGATCAAAGTATACTTCCTTTACCTTTGGAAACGCAAGTACTTGAGGCGCATCAACGTCAAACATGTTCTAAGTATCATAATAATTTACCACGATCCATCTTAAAGTTGTTTTTCGAAGCAATATTTTTGACTCAGGGAACATTGCACATTGTCGTTCGCAAGCTGTTCTGAGACAAAATTTGACTGTGCCCCACAGTCCAGCAACGCTCTAGCACTGAGTGAAACTCGAGAATGGTACAGTAATCGTGTACCTATCAGGCAGGGTCAACTTCCGAAATTAAAGCAAGAGCTTTTTGCTCTTAGTCGATGGTATGTTGCCTGAAACAAGACGACAACAGAAACAGAAAAACGAACTATCTATTTTGCACATTGATTTTACTCAACTTGAGATCATAATGGTATGTCTGATAATATCGGATAACTTAGTCCGTCTTGCTTCTACACTAATTTGTAAGTGTAAAATCTTATTCACGTTCTTTCTCATCCAGAGATGTCACTTATCTCCACAGCTAGAAATTCAGACTATGGGTAAGAATCGCTTTCAATACTACCGCCAATACGGGATTTTTAATACTTTTTGAACTTTAGCCAATTCGAACAAGAAGGATCTGCATTCTTATTATGTAAACCACTGAACTCAGACTCATGTGTCAACACTTCTCTTTTATCTCCTCATTTCAGCAGTATTTATTAGACTTCCACTGTCTATCAGCTTTTTATTTAATCTTTAAATATTTCTTTAAATGTCTTTACTTTTCCTTAATTACTTTTCCTTGAATTCCTCAAATCTTTCATCTCTATTCAAGAGGATTATTAAAAGTATAAATACATCATACGATTTCCTTAAGCACCAAAAAGCAAATTCCAATTTTTGGAAATTCGATTTCTAAGTAGAGCGCTATTAAATCGTTTTTTAGGTATGGTATAATAATTTACTGAGGAATTATGAATATCGTATTACTTTCACCATGTGTTAATGTATCATGTTCATAATAATTAATCCAAAACAATGCTAAGCAAGACCAATCCACACAGGTCAGTCATTCCCGTGGACGAGTTTTGGTACTCTACTGCGCAGTGACGTACTATTGAGTGCTTGCAATGTATTTCTTATGGGAGCACCCATTGTGACGTACAATTGAGTGCAGCCGAGTTAGGGCCGGGCGGGGAAGTGGCTTTCAAAAAGATGCGCAATGACCACAGATTAGTCCAGATCGCTAACATCCAATCTAGCCAATGCTTCAGAAGCGTGAGTAATTTTGCTACAGGTTAGGCAACTTTAGAAAATTGATGGCACTACCAGTAGTGAAAGAACTTGACCGGATCGAGAGAAATTTCCTATTGAATCTGATTGTAACGCTTGAAAAAAGTATAAATAGTAATGTGTAATAATGGTTTTTGATCAAATAAGATTTTATCAAGTACTGTTATGCTAAGTATTCTGTTTCAATATTCTTACAACAGTTGGTAGCAATTAACTGCTCTCATGGGGGCCTGGCGGGAATTCAAAACTAGGAACCAAAAGTCTCATTTTGGCTAGAGTCCCTTTATACCCAGAGTTAAGACAACTCGATTATCAGCTGACTGGCAGCCGGCCTTGGCTGGCCATGGAGGCCGAAACGAGTGCACCCGAACGAACGATATTGAGGGAAAAGGATCAGGAATCCTGCGATGTCTGTCACACTAAAACAACAACATCAACAAATTGATCAATCAAAAAGAAAATGAGATTGGTTTGTGAATAATTTCTTAATCTATTTTCATTTTGGACCAATGGAAATAACAATTTACTCTTGATAAACCACAATTAGGTAATATTTTCATTATTCTTGTTCACATTCGAGGTACCGCCATCTTGGTGCACTCGTTTCGGCCTCCATGAGCGAGAACCAATCAGAATTGGATTTTTTTTTAGGCCACTTTCAGCCCAACCAAAAGTGAGTTGTCTTAACTCTGGGTATAAAGGGACTCTAATTTTGGCAGGATTTTGCTTTAATTTTCGGTTTCTAAGGCTTTAAACTTCAAAAATATGATATATTATAATCTGCAAATTTTTTCAATAATGTCATCTACTCAGTATACTGATACTGATGAACTCTGATTTGTTTATTTCCACCGATAAAGCACAAAAACATAGCCCGATTATACGAATAAAGACGGAGAATTAATTAAAATACGGGTAAACAAGGCTAAAAATTATTGAAACACTTAAAGGCAGGACGTTTCGAGCTGCTACCAGCTCATTTTCAGCTGCAAAAACACATAAAAACAAGTAAAAAATTGAGTGGCGACCTGACCCCAGCCGTTATTATGAGTGGTTACGTGATAACGGCTGAGGTCAGGTCGCCACTCAATTTTTTACTTGTTTTTATGTGTTTTTGCAGCTGAAAATGAGCTGGAAGCAGCTCGAAACGTCTTACCTTTTAGTGTTTCAATAATTTTTAGCCTTGTTTACTCGTATTTTAATTAATTCTCCTTCTTTATTTATTTCCACCTTAATTATTTAATCTGGAAATATTGAACCACATAAATTCTACTGAGAAACTAATTCTTGAATTCTTCGGAACGTTTCATCCCACAAAAATCTGAAAAAGAAGTATTCTCCCGCCGAAAATCTGCTGAAAATAGCCAAAATTTCAGTTTTGGTTCCTAGTTTTAAATGCCCATGGATTTTCCCGCCAATGGCGCTCACAAAGCTACTCACGCTCTTCCGCCGATGTTAGCGGTGGCAATGACTGACCTGTGTGGATTGGTCTTGATGCTAAGTAGAGTCCCTTTATACTGAGAGTCAAGACAATTTGAATCCATTTCTGATTGGTTCCCGTATTTTAGGCCTCCACAGTGTCACAAACGGGAATAAAGATTACATTTTTACCAATTGCAAAGATTATAGTCTGGAATGGACCAGGGAATTACGGGTTCGGCAAGGAACAAACGGAATGAGAGGAGGAACGGAGAAAGGCATTTGAGAATGGGCCGATCAACGATTACGAAAAACGTTCAATTTCTGTAATCTTTATTCCCGTTTGTGACATCCATGAGCCGAATTGTCTTGACTCTCAGTATAAAGGGACTCTAATGCTAAGTATAGGGTCTCTTGTCTCTGCTCAGAAGTAGAGTCCCTTCATACCCAGAGTTACGACAACTCGATTAGCTATGTTTATGCGAGCCTCTTAACCTAACTTCAATCGAAACCTGAGTTTGAAACCAAGGTTCAAATCACGGCATAAACGATACGGAACTAACGAAATGTAGGTTTCCGAAATTTGTGTTTGAAACCTTATTTTACACTAAAGACTAGGTTTTCGCACTCCGCATAAACGAACCGGAGGTTGAAATTAGTTGAAATTCGACTTCAAATGCGATTTTCAGGTGCGCGATCGGCAATATGGCGGATTTATTATCATACCGTTCGTAAACAACTGGTGCTTATCCCACGATTTAGCTTTAATTTTGCCATTATTCAACATTTTTTACAATCATAATTTTACTATAATTGTTGCTTAAGCACTTTTACGTGATTCCTTCAGTTATATGTGGCTTACTTATCCTTATTTAGCTAAACGTAGGACGTTATTTTCTAGTGAAGGTGTTTAGTGTCAGATGGAATCCAGGCTTATTACTGCTTTTTCAGATTATTCTTGCAACTCTAATCAACATTTTATGACTACAGAAGCAAAGCAAGCAAAGAGCTTTACAGGCTACAATTGAGTAATAGCCTTACCCACCAGTTCATCATCTGCGGAGAACTTTTTTACTGCATCCGCACGATTTGCCTAGGATTTCAAGATAAGGCACCCTGCTTCCCTTTAAGTAGTGCACCGAATTTTTTCATTTCAATCTACCGATTAAATCTAAAATCTGATCCAATCAGAGCTGCATAGCTCTTGAATTTGTGTGTTATCCGTGTATCTATTTCCTGGTTGTCCTACTGGAAGTGTGACTCCAGCCACAACCGTGACCTGCTGACTTATTTCTTTGATCCAATCTCTAATAAATGATGACTCAAATTCTGAAGCCATCATTTATTGAAACTAGTTCAAAGTTATTGCTCCAAAGTATCGTCACTCTTCTCATACTGATGCAGAAGGAAGGAGATTCTTCGGTGAGTGCTCTGTGATCCAAGATTTTCAATTTGAGATAAGAATAAGGTTTTTATTGAGGCGTGTAACAATTTTTGGTCGTTGAACCACTTGTCATAATTGAGCTTTGGCGTTAGAGATGCATCAACTGTGGAAAGTGGCTCTGCCTGTGCAAAAATATCTTGTGACAGCAGTGAATGTTAGTAAATGCGCTTTACAGATAGACTGAGAGCTCCAGATTCCAATCTACCTGTATAATTAAATTCAGAAGGATTTTTGAATTGAGTTCATATCGAATCTCAGTGGGAGAATAATATACAGTGTAAGCGAAAGAATATCAATGGTAAGGTTGGGTTGGTGTCTTAGGTTAGTGAAATGCAATGGCAGGTTCTGAAATCTTGTTTTTCAGTTGCTCTTTACATGAGTCACCTTTGAAAATCAAGTTTAAGAAAAACACACATAGGTAGGCAAACAGTGGTAGGTAGCTTGCCTATTTTCTTCCTGTCTTGCTCATGGACTCGGAGAGCAGTCGGAAAGAGGGGTGAGAAACAGGATTTCAGCGCGTGTCTCTGGGAATGTGGAAATTCAAAATTTGTGAAGCGTCACCAGTTTGTCGAGATTGTCACCGTCCATTGCCTCAAGAGGATTTAGACGCTTCTGCTTCAGCGATACATTGTTGACCTATCAATATCTGCTTATTTTGATCATATCTTGAAGGAGGAATTCCCATAAGTATATCCCGATTCTTTATTTGTTTCACTACAATAATGGCAGACATACAATCTTTACAACAGCATGGAGTGAAGGTGCGGTGCTTTGCTTGCGGATTAACACTCCTACACTTTCAATGCCTATATCTACCTATTGTAAGATCATTAGAAGCTCAATAAACAATATGATGAATTTCTGCGCCTGCCACAATTATTTTTAACATCACTAAAATTACCTACGGCAACTTTTCTGAACTCAGAATGTAAGCTCGAGCATGATTTGGAGGGTTGTTGAGATTAGGTATTCATTCAATTTTAAAGATGAACGTAAAATGATTAAACATCTACTGTCATTTTTCCAACTGTTGCTCAGAAAGTCAGTAAAGGCTTTTCTAGTGAAGATGAAGCCTCCGCTTACAGAGATGGAAAGTGAAATTTCACGTTTTGAAATTTCATGAAATTTCACGTTTTGAAATTTCATGAAATTTCACGTGAAATTTCATGAAATTTCACAAGGCCCGAATAAATTTCAAAAAAATTGAAATTTGTTGATTTTTCAAAGAAATATTGTTACTAAGCCTCGGAAACGGTTCAGATGATCCTCCTGCTGATGCAGCAGAATATGGCCCACTAATGAGATGCTACACCCAAAGGAGGGGGCACAAGGGGGGTTTTAGAGAAAGTTGTAGTGTTTCTGAGTTACTATGAAACGACTGAAAGGCAGTAGGTAAATGTAGTCGCATATTGCTGCTACTTTTAAGAAGGTTCCTGAAACAATACCTTTATAAATCAAAATCACCTTGGGTATTTATGATTTAATTTTAATGAAGCTTTGAATTTTGCGACTTTGCTCGAAAAGGTAAGAAGACAAAACTGAAAATCCTGTAGATTTTCTTGAGAACTTTCATTTTTCTCTAGAAGATGCTCAAAAAACGAAAAGAGTAAAAAGTGCAATATTAATTAGTGTTTACCAAGCATCCAACCCAGTTAGCAAGATTGAGCTCCGTCATTTGGATCCATTAGCCCGTACAGGAGCTCGCTCCAATACTCGCGTTATCCACAAAATGTAGCAGTAGATTGAAGATGGCATTGCTAAGCGCGCTCCTTACAGTCTCCGTCCACAGTCTCTAGCGGCAGATTGGAGACTGAGTTGATAAGCGCGCTTCTGACGGTGTTCATCCACCGTCTCTAGCGGTTGAACGAAAATGAGTCGGGTACGAGTCCAGGCGAGCGCATCTAGCCGCGTGTGTAGTGCGTTTGGAGTTGCGGAGAAATGCAGGAGTCTGGATGCGCGCGCCGCGCGTCCTTCAACAGGCAAGTTGTTGTGATTTGAGTCGTGAGCGCTTATGGAATTGATTGTAAAGTCCACTTGTTAAAGTAAGTATTTTCCCCATGTTTTTATTGCGTTTTCATTTTCTTTACCGGTGTTTAATTCTGCCGCTCGTGCAAGAAACAAAGCCGAAGTATTTATCTCTTAGTTAGTTATTTCGCTGAGGGACGAAAGTTAGTTTTCCTTTTCAGAGCTAACCTCCCTACCACTTTGTACCATGCTCTGTTTGTTTGAATTCAACATATTTCCTTGCGAAAGTGCAGGACAGCTGATCCTCAGTTGTCCTCCAGACGTTGAATTACTAATTCGGCAAGAACACAATTCAGCTTAATAAGCCAAAATTCTCGTGATTGTAGTCTATTCGAATCTTACTTGGCTAATGCAAGGTACCACTGGCTTATATCTTGTAGACTCGTGTAAGCACTCGAGCAGTGAGCTTGCTTATGAGTTGTCGACGTATATACTTAATCAATGAGTTTCAGACTGCATCTCACTTCTTCTCCGCTAGGTACTTTCATCTGTGCTCAGGGTTGGAATTGTCCTTGTCCATTGTAACCTATCTCGGATGAGATAAGCTGAACTCAATGAGTAATTGATTTTGGTTTCACCTGCTGGGTGGTCCTTGTTAGGTGTGGAGTATTTGTTCACAATAACATACCTCAAGGGGTTGCGGAGTCTCTCAGAAGTCAACGGAAATGAAATGGTGATTTTCACAGAACTTTTATGCGTTAGTTCTGAAGTATTCAATATTTAAATGATAACAATCGCTGATTCTTTTTACAGAGTAAATGTATAAGAACTAAACATAAGTTGGGTTTATTAGGTGTGAAGCTAATGTGTAATGTCATTTTCTTCATCTATTTTTCAGTGGCCTCACTCCAGACGAGCATCTGCACTCAGATTTATTTCCAAGTATTCTGGAATTTCCAAGCGGCTAATATTCTATGATCTGATTGCCCATCCTGTATCTGAGCAATCATTGGTAGAGAGTTAGCAGCAAAATCAAATCACCTCAAAATTCATCATTTAGTGCTTCAAACAACATTGATATCAAGGAAGATTTAGTGTAGGCAACTTAAATAATCATAAACAGTGACTTTCAAAGTTTGATTTGTCCAGATATTAATTTTTTCAAACGAAGAAGAAAAGTGTACTTAAGTTCAGTGTTGGAAATGCCTAAATATCTGAATCAGTAGGTAAAACCAAAGTGTTCTGAATTTAAGTTTTAAAGAAGAACTTTATATTTGGTGAGTCTTTTTTTATATAATTTCTTAACGCATACTCTTTCAACACAGAAGGACTTTGATAAACTGTAGAAAGCAGTTTCTTTTGATGCTCATCATGAAATATCATCTCAGCAAGTTTGATGCCCTCTCAAGTTTGAGTTACATATTTGTGCTGTATATTACCTGAAAATTTTGATTTTATGTAGTTCAAAGCCTTGAATATTTTCTGTCATACTTTTTAGTGATCTAGCTGTATTTGTCGGCATCATTTAAGTGGATCTGAATGTCATGATTTATCATTATAACTTATTAAGCTTAAATTATAGACATTGTGTAACTCCATCCCCCCAAAACTGAGGGTCTCGCAGTCAAAATCTCACGATACTTTACACCGGTGACTAATGAAGAGTTACTGGAGTAAGCGTTATTCGGACTAGATGTGGCGCATCAATCAATACCTTAGTATACATTTTCTACATCAAACTTCATTCATCTTTGCAGGGTTCTCTATGGCAAACATGCTCCCTTTGTGCTACCAGCTACATGTGTCTTTCAGTGTCATTGATTATCCTAGGATGACCAATGACATGTGTCATCCATAATCGTAGGATGACCAATGACATGCGCCGTTTAATGTCATTCATCATCCTAGAATTCCTAACGACATGTTTTAGGATTTTCAATGACATGCATCCTTCAATGTCAGGATTTTCAACAATATATGGAGTTGAATGTCTTTCAATGTTTTTGTGAGGAATGAAGGATATACCCTTGGAACGACATCTGATGATAAAGTGGCAAAAGTTATATTTTCCTCGAGAAAGTGGTGAAGATTCATTGTCAGCTTCGATGAGATTTGATAGAAAGTATTTGCAGCATCCTATTCTGGACGTATGTTGAGGCTCCATCAAATACGGCTAAAGTCATTAATACTGTTCTTTCGTCCGCTTTCCAATTTTATCGATAATAATTCTTACATCTACTTAATAGTGCCGATTCCGAGAGGAGACTCTTATCAACAGGGTTGTAGAAGAATAATAAGTTACCGAAACCAATGTTTTCAGATATGGCTAGTCTCCAGAATTTCTTTTTTTCATACAAATTATGCTTATTACTTGTGCAATGTGTTCCATAAATAAACTTTTTTAATTAATGAAAAAACTGAACTAGGTTAGGTAATAAAATTTTCTCTTAAATCTCTAGTTTGCCCTAGAGAAAAGATCATCTTGTACATCATCAATGTACATCTTAAATTTAGAAACGAGTCTATTTTGAATGATAAAATGTTAATAAAATATCTTTGTTGGTATATATCTGAGTTTTTTTCTTTTCTTCTTTTTTTCTTGACTTTAAATGTTCTCCTTTGTTACATTGTTGAGAATAAATCTAGTTAGCCATAGGGGAAAGAATTATGAGAATTTCTGTTAACGTTCCTGCCATCATATCATCATCATCATCATTAATATAAACTTCGAAGGATTCTGCCTTTTTCTATTTCACTCGAGGGGAAGTGTCCCCTCCCCGGCCCTCTTCCCCACCCGGTGACTGACCTGAGGTTCAGCCTGAACCTTTCCCCTACGTCTGACCGTTCCCCACTCCTCTGTCAATCAAACCATGCTACCGCTTACGCATTGTCGCTCGCCCACCCAAGTACATACCAGGGTACCTAGCGGCCAGCGGTCAGTTGATGATAAATCTCGCTCATGCTCCCATACGCAGCTACGCATAGATTACGCTAGCTAATTATTTTCCGAATAATTAGAATTTCTTCGATAGTAATTTTCTTTATTTATTTGACAGTACATTTTCTCTGCTTAACTGTGTTTTCCTTGGTTCTCTGCTGTGTTTTTCTCAAATCTGTTTTTATTTTATCTTGCTAATGCTCACACGCACCTGAGCTCAGATTACCCTAGTGGTGTCGTTTCCTTTGTTATTTTTCTTTATTTTTTTTCTCTGTTATACTGTGCTTTTCTTGAATCTCTTCTGCGTTTCTCTGTCTTTTCTTTTCCTTTCTGTCCTAATATTTCTTTTCCTATCCTTTGTTCTCTGAGGATAGTTTTGATAAAATAAGCATGAATCCAGCTTTAATTGATGACGTATTGCAGGACGTGTTGTCTGGCGACACAATTAATTTGTTCTTTGACATTGTGCGTCATAAGACGAACTCCCGACCTGTCAATGTAAATTTAATGGGTTTGTGGGATTTCATATATAGGCCCAGCTCAATTGAATAACGGCAAATTTTTCAAATTTTGAGTAGCAGGCCCACCGGGAATATAAATGAAATTTCCCTCTGGGTAACTTTTTATTATTTTAACAACACTGTAAAAAGGGGAAATTTATATTAATACTTATCATTTAAGGAAGCGCAACTAAAATTTCAGTAATTTTTTTTCAGTAAAAAAAAAAAAAGTGGCTAAAGATCGTTCCTCATTTTCTCGTGGTGTTGGCTGTTTCTGCTAAGTGGAAACCGTCCATTTCAAGATACAGTCTATCTCTTGGCCCGTCATTATTATTTTACAAGTCAATTGTGGAGTGAAAATTCAATAATGTTTTCTATGAAATCTTCATAATAAAGTGTTAAAAAATTCGCAACCACTACAAAATCGGCTCGCGAAGCGAGCCGAATGTCACTCGCGTAGCGAGTGACCGGGGGTCCAGGGGGCGCAGCCCCCCGGCTAGACGTGGCGGGCGAGCGAAGCGCGCCCAGAACGGCTAGTAAGATTAGTATTTCAATATAAAAAGTTTTATTAGCGACAAATCGAATTCATCCAAGAGGCAATTTGTCTCCTAGAAAAATAGATTTTCGAGGTAATATGGAAAATAACTTTGGTTAATAACTTTGACTTGGTGTTTTGTGTACCTATCGAAAACACTTTGATATAAGTACATTATAAGTATAGGTCTTTACTATAAGTTTTCTTTTAAAAAAATTAAGTTTTCTTTTGGGGTTACTTTTAAAAAAATCGAATCCACAGGAAGTACATCTACATCTCTAGAGTGCCTGATTTCTGAAATTTTGAAGCTAAAAAACTGAAGAATAAAGTGAAATATATACAAGAAAAAATTTCATGGATTGTGAAATTTTTTCAGAGGTATTTTTGAAATTTTATTTTTGAGCTTTTTAGCCTCAAAATTTAATTATATTCTCTTGAGATATAGATCTATTTCCTGAAGATCCGATGTTTTGTAGAAGAAATAAAAACCCCGAATAAATTTCATTATCAGTCAGAACTGCCGCTAGGAACGCGCTGCGTGACGCCGCGCGTGGGCCGGGTGCAGTCGCGTAGTATCCAAGAGGATAGAGAATCCATAACAACCCAAAAAAAAATGTTTTTACAAATAAAATTAAAGTTACTTACGTTTGGAATTACTTGATAAAATTCAAGATGATTGAAAACAATCCATTTTTGAAACTGAGATTTCCGACTCTAAAATATATATGTTGGCAGTTTGGCACTGCTGAGAATAATCTTTATAGTATAATTGTTAAATATGTAGGACATTAAGTTGGTTCAGAAATATACCACTAAAAGTGCCGTTTTTTAGCATTACAATTTTTAGCATCAATTTCTCCAACGTTTCTCAAATAAAAGTCCCCCCCCCCCCCTCATAAAAAAACTAGTATTTTCATGCCGATGCGTGGAGGAAATTGTTCTTGTGGTGGAGCGGAGGCACTCAAGTGTCAATGATGCATTACTTACGAAAATTAAGGACCCATGACTTACATAAGTGACATCTGACATGACACCGAAATCTTCGTGATAAAAAACTGAGCTGCTGGAAGAGTGGGTGGTGAGGTTAGGTTAGGTCAGGGGGGGCTGAAAAATCTCAATATCGAGAATCACCGTTTCTAGGCGTTTCTTGGCCTCTTGAATGTATCCTCAAAAGTTTCAATAAATTTCATGAAATTTCGTGAAATTTCATGAAATTTCATGAAATTTCACGCGTGAAATTTCACTCGAATAAATTTCATGAAATTTTCCATCTCTGTCCGCTTATATATTGTGGAAATATTGAACATACACAGGATAAAAGAGTAATACCTAATAATTTATTGAATCAATTCATAGTGGAAAAATGAAGTATAGCTTGTGAAAATGGCGCCAACATGAAATTCAAGTTCAATCGAAAATATGCGCATAAACAGCGCCAAAATCGGAAAGTTTGATTTCCCGCGAAAGTCGGGTTACAGCGCCCGCATAAACCCGACGGAGGAAACTTGCATTACAAACTCGGGTTTCGTGAAACCCCGGTATCGAGCCTCGCATAAACGTAGCTGATTATCAGCTGACTGACAGCCGGCCTTGGCTGGCCATGGAGGCCGAAACGAGTGCACCCAAACGAACGATATTGAGGGATAAGGATCAGGAATCCTGCGATGTCTGTCACACAGAAACAACAACATCAACAAATTGATCAGTTAAAAAGAAAATGAGATTGGTTTGTGAATAATTTCTTAATCTATTTTCATTTTGGACCGATGGAAAAAACAATTTACTCTTGATAAACCACAATTAGGTAATATTTTCATTATTCTTGTTCACATACGAGGTACCGCCATCTTGGTGCACTCGTTTCGGCCTCCATGAGCGAGAACCAATCAGAATTGGATTTTTTTTTAGGCCACTTTCAGCCCAACCCTGGCCCAACCAAAAGTGAGTTGTCGTAACTCTGGGTATAAAGGGACTCTACTCAGAAGGGTGGCTGCACTTTTGGGCCCTAAGCCCTCCATCAAGCGATCTGTCCATACTCTCGCTGTAAAGGTACTCTAGTTACAGTGTTACAGTTGGCTATTGCCGCCATTTTCATTTCTGAATGTAAAAAATACCCGCCAGCTCCAGCTCAAGAGCTCCAGGTCCCTGTTCTTCTTCTTCGTCACGAAATCTGCAAGAGTGTCCTTTCTATAGGCGTAGCCTTATTATTCTATGCTCTCGCTGTACAGGAATAAAGAGACTAACGTCAAGTTAGTCAACGTAGTCTATTTATTCTATGGTACAGGTTAGAGTACCTGTATAGGGAGAGTAGCGACAGATCGGTTCATGGAGGGCTTAGGGCCCAAAAGTGCAGCCACCCTTCTAATCAACTGCTGACGCACAAAATTTCACTGCCAGTCTGCAGATTCAAATTCTAACCAAGATGGCCAAGAATGTACAGAAATGAGCGTTCTTCCGCGAAATTGAGTAAATTTATGCAAAAACTGAGTCAAACACGTGCTTAATAAAGGACGGTTCGTAACAATAGTATCAGTAAATCGCTCTGGATAATTGAAATTCATAGGTTGGCTGCCCTTTTGGGCCCTAACTTTATTCGCGGAGGCATCGGTGAAGGCCTGATGGACTTTCGGAGTTTCAGATCTGTCGCTACTCTCCCTATACAGGTACTCTAGTACAGGTACTCTAGCATCAGGGACGAGTTCTATAGGACGCCGTTCTGTTGTGAGCGGGTGATTGCAGCGCATTCTCGCGTAGGATCCTAGTCAACTCAGAGGATCCTTCCCCCCGAACCTCGACCAAAGACATAAAGACGGAGCACTAAAAGCAAAAAATGAAGCTTCTAGAGCTTCTTTTCAATCACCTCTACTATTGGCTAGAGGATTGGCGGCGAAATCGGGACAAGTTTGAATTCAAATGTAGGGCGGGAACTAATAAATAAAATTGCGGAAACAAAGTATTTTAGGTTGATTTTTGCCCAAATTCAGGTACACACTCATATTTTATTAACTTTAGGTTAGTTTCGGTCCGTCGTCGACCGACTGATTTCATTTGGGAGTAACGTAGATCTAGAACTGTAACGGCCTGTTTGAACCTGCAGAACCACCATAAGCAGAAGAAAAACTAACTTTATCTGAGATTACTGCCTGTTACCGAGCAAAAGTAGGTGTAATATATTAGGACGCAGACCGAACTTTCTTAATATAATCGTTTTAAGCATTTAAAACACGTTTCGAAGAAGAAATAAGGAAAAATCAAGAGGACAAGTTCAAATCAAATTTCCGTTTGCCGCCATGGATTCCCGCGCTCATTTACACACTCACACAAGCGCGCAGCGCCGAACCTAGCTTCACTTTTTCCCCGTGCTTTTAGATACGAGCGCTCCGTCTTTATGTCTTTGACCTCGACTCATCCATCGCCCGCTCCAAAAGTGAGGTTAAGCCGAAGATTGAAAAATAACACATAAGGCGGCTGAATTCTTGAAAAATAATATATTTTTGGCGTTTCTCGACCCCTTGCGTCATGGATGGGCTCGCCGTAATGGTACGTAGGGCGAAAAAGTCGATTTTTTGCAGTTATACGCCATCCTACGGATTTTAAAGAAGTCCAACAACTGATAACAGCAGTGAGTTGCGAGGATCCTACGCGCGATAGCAGCACTAGTACCTGCTCACGAATTTTTACATTGACTCTTACGGGAGTCCAGGGTCCTATAGAACTGGTCCCTGCTAGCATAGAATAATAAGGCTACGCCTATAGAAAGGCTAGCCGTTAGCTTTATTATTCTATGACTCTAGGCAGGGAGGGGCGTCTGTTGAGAACAGATTTATGATTTAATTATAATATAAGAGTTCAATTCTCTGTAGAAGCTAAATAATATTTTTTCACACTTATAGTTATATTATTACGTCGCACGTCTTCTGCCAGAGCCCGATACACTAAGTATTTCATTAGTTTCTCTTGAAATGTTCAAGTGATGTCTTTGTTCAGAAGTGAGGTTATGTTATATCAGTCCGAGTATCTGTCAGTCTGTCTGTCTGTGTCTGTCTGACGAGTGAACAGATTGGCCCAGATATTCCGGACCACATTTCACCAAAAACTGCTGTTTGTCAAACCGCCGTCAACACCTACCAAGCGGCGAGTAGGCCTTCGGCCATGCTCGGCAATCTTCGTAGCCAATCAGGTTGCCGCTCGCCGCCCGTAATCTCGAAGTATTCGGCTCCTACAACACCCTACACTTTTCGAATTTTGGATTTTGGCATTCGGCCTGATTCTCTTTTCCTCTTTTCCGTAATTAATAACAATAAAAAATTCATTTAATCATTACTTAGCGGCACCTTGTCCAATTTGTGCCTAGCGCCTCTACAACTTTGCAAAGGACGTTACCTTTTGAACATTTCATCCCTTCCCTTTGAAATTACTTTGAATAAGTACACTTCACATATCACACGGGACTTTTATCTGCATATTTACTTGACTTTATTCGCAAAGGATCTTTTAAGAAGTAAATTCTTTCGATAACTTATTGGGGATGGTCAAGTCACCAATTAGAGCCTGTCATTCCATGCCATTATTATTACAGGACTAGGTTTCTTACCTATAATTTGATGGGCACCGTGAGAATAATAGATAACCGTATTTGATCCGTGCCTTAAAAAATGAACTGCTGGTGGCAGAACCATCTTGGTGATGTTCATTAGGAATTTTAGACTTTATTCTATTTTTTCAGCAGATGAACCTTACATGGTAACTTGTAAAGTTTTGCCTCATTTTCCTTGAGTTCTACTTAGTTTGATGCCAAAAAACAAGAAAATTCATGGAGAAACGTGCCTTAAAGGTGATAGTTCCCCCTCATACTTACTATCAGAGTTCCAACGGAAAAAATCTTGTTGTCATAGGTAAATACGGTTTCCATTGCTTCTTCAGCTGTTAATAGACAACTATGCGGGTTTGCTGGAGAATTTGGTGACTGCTAGGATTGTTAATTAGTATCTCCGAAGCCTGGTTGTTATAGCTAAACTTAAAGCATTGGCTTCAACGCATCGCAAAACCAGAACCTTGGAGAGACCAGCGAACATCCATGAGAAAGTGAGTGAGGAGCAAGGTACCTAGCATTATACATCCATCTGGATTTCACAACTACCGTTCCTAGGGATTTAGGATTCAGATTCGCACATCAACCAGTAAGCTTTTCTCCCAATCATCTTGATATAGGAGGCAGCTATGCAAGGCGCAGCCAGGTAGTCCAATGCTCAAGCCACTTAATCAACACAAATATTATCCTAACTTACAACAAAATGACTTGTTTCTTCTCTAACAATGGAACCGGAAAATGTTACTTTGAATGCGCGAGAAACTTCTTTGGTCGAGATGAAGAAACGTAAATGAAGAAATGAGTCCGGAACATCTCGACCAGGTACAGGCCGCTTTGTTTACATTAGGAGTCCGGAGTATCTCGCCGCAATTTCACTTGAAATCACCATGAACAGATCAACGGGGTAACTGATATTTGATTTTACGAAAAGGATAAATGTTAGACGCGGACGAAAGTTCTTTTGTCGAGGTGAAGAAACGCTAACGCTGAGAAATTGAGTCTGGAACATCTCGAGGAAGTCCGCTCTGAGTGTCCGCTTTGTTTATGTCCGGACTATGTCGCCGTTCGTTTGTTTACATTAGGAGCGAGTTGGACACCGATGACAGACTTTGGTTTTTGATGAAAATTTGGTCTGGAATATCTGGGCCAAACGCAAAAACCCTGTCTGACCCAAGCAGGGCCTCCGTTTTGCGTATTTTAGGACGCAGTGCGTATTTTATGAAGCCGCGCGTTCCATTGTGCGTCTTGCGTATATTAGCGTATTTTATGTTGAAATTGCGTATTTTCGTATTTTTTCCCTCTGATACTCGGAGATTTGACAACACCAGACTTGCTTGACCAATAGGCAGGCTCTTTTGAGCAACATTGTAACCAGTGACGAGGTTGTTTTTTGTTGCCGCCATTTTGGATCCCATGTTTAACCCTAAATGAAAGTTCCTTCTTATATACTATGGGTCAAATTATCAAAATTTCTTATAATTAGGTAACTTTGGGCCTTGAAGCTTTTGCTTAGTAAGGGGAGAAAGATCCCTTCACTACTTACAATATATGTATGGCATCCGTTTTTGGTTGTACTGCATACACTAGGTGACTTCATACATATTGCTTGAAAAAACATTTTTTCTCCAAATTTCAACCATGGCTAAAATTGAAATACAACTTGAATGTTACATTCACAACGGCGTAATTTTCTCGTACGACCTAAGCAATTAAAATACTTATTATCTAAAGCTTAAAATTTGAAATTGGCGCTCAGCAGAGTCAGCAGTGACGTTTCTAACCTCAAGGTCATGACGTCATGACGTTGCGTTGGCGTATTTTGCAAACATTTCTCTGGAATTGGTGCATTCTTCGCGTTTGATTGGCGTATTATATGACCAAACGTGCGTCCCGTGCGTATTTTATAAAATTTACACGCGTTCCATTGGGCGTATTATATCGCTGGGAGGGGCGTTCCATTGCGTTCCATAACGCGTATTATCTGAATTCTCACCGCGGAAGCCCTGGACCCAAGCATCAATAAATGTAATTCAGGTAAATTACGTCGATAAAAGGACACCATAATAGTTGTGCCAAACTATCAAAAGGAAGCAGCATTTACACAACAGTTTGCATTCTCGTGACTAACAGCATCCAAATATTTCCCTACCATGCACACCGATGGATCGAAGGGAGAGCCCATTACTCTCAGTTTTTAATTACATTATTGTTTTCCTCAAGTCACAAATGCTAGTTTCCATAACTTAGAAGAGATGTAGTTGTTTTCAGTGGACCCAAGAAAGATCTAAAAATTACTGTAATATGAGCCTTCGCCCATCACACTACTTGCGACACGGTCATTATGCTCTGACCAAAATTTATTCGCTTTAAATTTTGCTTTCAAACTACGTGCTCTGGAGTGCTTGTGCTTTCCTTAAGTGTATGTTATTGACATTAAGATCTTGTGTTCTTCATGACTAATCTTGGAAAGCTTCGCCTCTTACCGTTGCTTGTTTACATCATGGAGATATGCGGGGATGCGAGGTATAATTCAATCACTAAGTCAACTTTATGTCCCTAAATCAGAGATCTTTGACGATGAGTATTAGCTTAAATTTGATTTTCTTCGAGTCTCTTTGATTTTGTGTCAGAAGTTGTTAGAAACACCATGTGGCCAGTCAATGTGTAAGAAGTCTTTCATGAAAGGTATGTATTCGTTCTATTTTCTCAGTTTGATGATTACTATAAAATCAAGAATTTATATTGCTGCATAAATCACTGGGCCAATCGTACCAATCTTAAGTACGTAGCGCCCATTCCTTCTCTATTTTAACACATGAAAACTTGATGTAAACACATCAAATAGTTAGGTTATGTTATGGACTTACACTGGTGGTGCAGCTACCGACTGTTAGATAATAAACCCTTAAATGACATCCGGCTAACTTAGCTGTGTCCAAAGACACCAAGATCGTTGGAATCTGTGCCGCTGTTTGCTCTGAATTCCATTCTATATCTAATCAATTTTCAGATTAAGGGAGTTAGGTGTGACTAAGAGTGTCGGCCACCCCTTTGCTATAGGGCCTTTTTAGGTCGTCATTTTCCTCGACCGGGGATGGCTACCGCCACTCTTGATGTGAAAATATTGTGGTGTTGTTGGTTGTTGTGTCACAGAAGTATTCCATCTTCACCTAGTGAGTTTCTAGCATAATTACTCTGGTGAAACAGTGCACTCTGAAATTAATTGAGCGTTGGGTCTATGTATGGTTCGCGTGCCTACCTAGTTCTTAAGGAAATGTAGGCCCCTTCATTTAGGAGTGATGCAACAGTCATGACGTGTAAGTATGTTTAGCCCTTGCAGGAGCCTCCTTCCTCACCTATTTGCATTTTTATCCAAAGTAAAAAAAAAATAGTCGGTATGGATTGATCTGAGCCTTCTATGTGCTTCAAAACAATATGAAATTTTTTATCGCACTGTCAAGTATAGCGACTCTCTGACGTTGCTTGCCTCTCCTTTGTTCAGTTGGCACGGCTGCTCTGTTGACCGGGGAAATTTCGAGTTTGCTTTGGAGCATCACTTGAGAAGTTCCCCTGGCCAATCAGAGGAGTGGATTGCTCGGCTGATCACTGGAGGGGGGAGCAACGAGTTGGTGAGGAATGGAGTGCGTTTCGTCGGATTATTCGGTCTGTGTGCTCTGTGAAGTATGGAATAAAAGTTTGTTATCTTGCAATCCGTTGTCAATCAATCTTACCTTATTTTGTAGAATCGTCCCCTAGAAACAGTAGATTGTTAACTTGTATCTTATCATAATTGTTTATTGTCAAAGACAGAAAAACACTCTCATTCTAAAACCATCCTTTATTACGTTTCACTTGCTCACAAAAGCATGCTTAACTTTAACAAAATTTTGCGCTTCAAAAGGAAACTTAACCTCTCATCCATCTTAGTCGTCGGAGGTCCTCCTCTCCCAACAAGGGGGGATGTCAAGTATAGCGACTCTCTGACGTTGCTTGCCTCTCCTTTGTTCAGTTGGCACGGCTGCTCTGTTGACCGGGGAAATTTCGAGTTTGCTTTGGAGCATCACTTGAGAAGTTCCCCTGGCCAATCAGAGGAGTGGATTGCTCGGCTGATCACTGGAGGGGGGAGCAACGAGTTGGTGAGGAATGGAGTGCGTTTCGTCGGATTATTCGGTCTGTGTGCTCTGTGAAGTATGGAATAAAAGTTTGTTATCTTGCAATCCGTTGTCAATCAATCTTACCTTATTTTGTAGAATCGTCCCCTAGAAACAGTAGATTGTTAACTTGTATCTTATCATAATTGTTTATTGTCAAAGACAGAAGAAACACTCTCATTCTAAAACCATCCTTTATTACGTTTCACTTGCTCACAAAAGCATGCTTAACTTTAACAAAATTTTGCGCTTCAAAAGGAAAACTTAACCTCTCATCCATCTTAGTCGTCGGAGGTCCTCCTCTCCCAACAAGGGGGGATGTCAAGTATAGCGACTCTCTGACGTTGCTTGCCTCTCCTTTGTTCAGTTGGCACGGCTGCTCTGTTGACCGGGGAAATTTCGAGTTTGCTTTGGAGCATCACTTGAGAAGTTCCCCTGGCCAATCAGAGGAGTGGATTGCTCGGCTGATCACTGGAGGGGGGAGCAACGAGTTGGTGAGGAATAGAGTGCGTTTCGTCGGATTATTCGGTCTGTGTGCTCTGTGAAGTATGGAATAAAAGTTTGTGTCATCGAATCAAATTGGGTTCTCTCTGCTCTCCCAACCCGGCTAAT
The DNA here is from genome assembly GCF_918797505.1 of Bemisia tabaci. NCBI lineage: Eukaryota > Metazoa > Arthropoda > Insecta > Hemiptera > Aleyrodidae > Bemisia > Bemisia tabaci. Next base: position 77,330,264 of record NC_092794.1, read on the forward strand.
CGCCAACCTTAACACGCACAAAGTCCAATATTTTTCGATTCAGGTCCTACAAATGCTTTCAAAAGAGCATGAAAAAAAAAAATACTCAATCGGCTGGCTAAAGTGCAGTATTTTTCTTGAGAGTATTCTCCTCCTTCAATGAGTGATGCAACAATTGCGACATTTTTGCATGAAAAGCCCTTGCAAAAGCCTTTTTATTTGACTCAGCTAAATTTTGAAGAATCACTGACGTGTCCGCAAAAATGCGTAAAAAAGATAGGTCACTGAAATTAATGCTTCATAGAGAAATCTGAGGATCCATGTCAAAACCATCTTACCTATTCTACTCTGCGTAAAAAATAAATAAAAACGCTATTTTCAACCATGATTTTTGTTTTTTTAAATCTTCATTAATTTTCTCTTAAAACAATTTTCAATGTCTAGGTAATTTGGAGTCCTTTTCGTGACGATCAGTTCATTATGCAGTGGTATATGATACAATGTTATGATAGCTTCCATTTACATGCATAATAAACTGCAGCATCATAAGTTGAGATTAAAAATATTATACAATAAATAAGTTTTGGGAGAAAGCAAAGGAAGAATGATACGCTCGAAAAATACGCTGCAAGCAATCTTCCAGCAAGCAGAGGGGACAAATACTAATGATTACAGTAAGAGCATTTTTGCGGACACGTCAGTGATTCTTCAAAATTTAGCTGAGTCAAATAAAAAGGCTTTTGCAAGGGCTTTTCATGCAAAAATGTCGCAATTGTTGCATCACTCATTGAAGGAGGAGAATATTCTCAAGAAAAATACTGCACTTTAGCCAGCCGATTGAGTATTTTTTTTTTTTTTTCATGCTCTTTTGAAAGCATTTGTAGGACCTGAATCGAAAAATATTGGACTTTGTGCGATAAAAAATTTCATATTGTTTTGAAGCACATAGAAGGCTCAGATCAATCCATACCGACTATTTTTTTTTTTTACTTTGGATAAAAATGCAAATAGGTGAGGAAGGAGGCTCCTGCAAGGGCTAAACATACTTACACGTCATGACTGTTGCATCACTCCTAAATGAAGGGGCCTACATTTCCTTTTTGAAGTATTAGTAGTTACGTAGCTCTAAATTTCAAAGAAAAAATATTTGACTTTGTGCGATAAAATATTTCATATTGTTTCAGAGCACATATAAGGCTCAGATCAGTCCATACTTTTCTTTTTGATTTTATGAAGATTCTGAATAAAAAATGCAAAAGTTAAATAAAGAAAGAGGACGTTATGT
>NC_092794.1:77332027-77371029 GCF_918797505.1 Bemisia tabaci
CACAAGTACCTAAATCCCTCGAATGAACTTGAAATCACTAAATCGGTCGAGGATAACTAATGAATTTTCCCCTTCAATTACGAGTTCCGCAACAACCACGACTCGCTTGGACCTTTCCATATACGAGCCGCACGAAACTGATTTCTTCTTATCTACTGATTGTGAGGAGGACTTTTTCCTTCATATATACGGGATGCAACAAGCGTGACTCTTGCCTTTGCAGAAACCCTTTCATTAAGGAGATCGCGAGAGCCCATACCGCGTCCATCTCCGAAAGGGATTTCTCCAGAATTTCATGCATTTTAATCATTTAAACGATTCATCTGTTCTTCTCTCCTTTCCTTCCGTCCATTGACAGAGGTACAACATTTTTCGGACTCGCTGACACGACCGGCTCGATGCGTAAACTAGTGCGGATCACTCATGCCGCAATCATACGCTGAAATCAGACTAATGTTGGATTTGTCTGAACTATCCGAGTAGATTTGAAACACATCTGGATGAAAATAACTCGAATTTGCGAAATTTCAGCCGTTGGGCGATGACTGTTGACTTCCACATTCAGCTGCTAAATTCAGCGTGTGATTGCGGCATAAGATAAAAAAAAAAAAGAAAAGAATATAAATAAATCAGAGAATAACAACTACATCATATCATGAGTGTGAGTTTCAATATTGTAACGAAGGTAATGGTCACGGAATTTGATTCGTGGAGGGTAGGGATTTGAGGAATATGGGTGGTACCTTGTCGTGCTTTTTTTTTTTTTTTTTTTTTTTTTTTGTAAAGCCCATGAGATGCCGATTTGGGTGCATAGGTTGACTATCAAAAACGACTGCGCCAGTGTAACGTACTGTAACGTCAGTATCGTAGGTAATGGACGTGAAAGCACAACACGAGATAAATGTAATGTCAAACTATAATGAAACAAGAGAAGCCGGCCGGCCGAGGCCCGGCTTCCAAGAGGTACAATATGGAACTCCATCTGAACTCTGCCAAAAACCAGACTTGTGTGCTTGAAGAATGATGAAGAGAAAGCGTTGAGGGTTGAGGGTGATTAGGCCGGACTCGGTGTGCAGGGTGATTAGATAGGAAGTGCTATTAGTGGAGTCCGGTAATGTGACATATGCAGAGAAAGAATGCGGATAGGGATAGGTATAGCAATAGATAAGAAATTAGTGGATAGGATTATGAGGTTAGGCAGGGACACAACACTCCTCCCTCCATGTGAGAAAAAGAAGAAGAATTTTTGGATTTTTTAATTTTTTTTCTCAAAAATGTTGAAGAGAGCGAGAGACAAGAAGAAAAAAAAGAAAGTAAATGATAGGACAAAGAAGAAGAGTGGCAGAGAGAAGATAGCATGAATGGGCAAAAACTTTGTGATAAATAAAAATTAAAAAAAGAATTACAAATTTTGGGCAAAAATGACAAAAATAATAGGTACGATCATAAATGTTTGTGGAAAATTAAATTAAAATTGAAATGGATTAAAAATTTGTCATCTAAAATCAAGTGCCGTAACAGTGTGACGAGTAGATAGTGAAAAATCGATCATGAAATATTAAATGTACTCAGACTAAGTTCATAATAAGTGGTATCGAAGTAAAATCGGATCCATCAAATATGCAAATAGTAGTGGATCAAAAAAAATGTGGTCCCAAATGCGGCCGTGTTATTTTCCTAGCTCTATTCAAAGTTAGTGTGAAACATGACTGTTGTGATGAAAAAGCTGCTTGTGTCAACCGTGCGTCAATTTCTTATTTTTTTTTTTTTTTTAAATTTGGAGGCAAAGTCTTTCATCGGTATTTTAACTAACTTTCACTTGCCCCTCCCCCTCCCCACGATGACTGGGAGGCATGCACGTTGTAATACGATTTTATAATTCCAAACCTTAAAGAAATCCAGAGAGGGTAAGGTCGATTTTCTATCAACCTCCCTCAATATTAAGTATGCATACATGGATTCTAATCCCCCTCCCCCGACCCCGAACGGGTTTCCTTGTCCAAGTTTCATCAAGTAAGCGGAAGGTCCCAACGCTCATCTCTGAAGCTAAAAACCCCCGATCACTCGCTTCACAAGTGATTAAGCCTTGCGAAACGAGCCAAGAGGTCACTTCGGGACCTATTGGCATCGGTCACCGCCTCACTCAAGGAAAAATGCATCAGCCTAAAATCAGGGATAGGATTTTCATTGTTCTCGTACAGACAGATGTTACAGATCCAATCGGAAGATTGGAAGGAGGGAGGGGATGCTTCCCACCCAAATATGTCCGTCCCAGACTCACTCGACAAGAAAACCGGGGAAAACCCACGGACAGACCAGAAGGGGTAGAATAGTGATAGACTGTTAGCCAATACAGACGTGTATACAGACGTCCTATTCAGCGCTTTAACTCTTTCCTGAGAAATGAGGAGATGTGAACCAATTAGCGAGTAGCTTTCGTAGAGTGACTTACACACACAGAGGTCACTTTCATGGGAAATAGTAGGGCATAAAAGTCTGAAAAGCCCCAAGAAAACTTTCAAGAGCGGTTATTGAAAGTCTCGGATTTTTGGTATCATCCGGACATCAACAGCTTCCGTTTGCAACAAAAATCAAAGATATCGGCCCGATGGTTCCTAAGAATTCAGGATCACAAGGTTTCGACCCTTACAGTTTTAGAAATTTTCTTTTCTTCTTCTTTTTCTTTTTCTCTTAGAAGAGGGAAGCTTTCCTGCTTGCACAATCACTAATTTTGTTTTCTCTGTAACTAAATCCGCAACGGTTCCAAATATGTGACGATTCAATTTTTTTTTCCAGGGATCTGATCCCAGGATAGCAACGTGTCGTGGAAAGCTACAAAACAAAAGATCAAAGCTTAATCAAGAAATCAATAAAGAGTTAAGACTGAGGGCTGGGGCTGAAAATCTCTTCAAGTAAGTTTTTCTCTCAAATACTGCACTCATTTCCCACATTCATTTTAAATTCAATCCAAACCGCAACAAAAACGCTTTGAGCTAACAGGGATGATGCTGTTATCCACCATTACATGTTTTAAACTATGACACACATGTAAACTTACTATTTGTTGGCATTTTTACTGTCAGCATAGAATTTTTATGCTTCTGCAATATTTTACACTTTGAGGTGCCATAAAAATCTTCATGATTGCAGCTGATTCAACAGAAAAGAACAGATGAAGCGATGAGTTGGAGAAAGTGAGTGGTTTGGATTGACAGATAGATTTTAATCTTCTCCGGCAACAGGAAGGAAGATTTAAGAACTTCCTCCACTGAACCTTTCTTTTAGTAACAACCACGGTAAAACTGTAATATAAAATTGTACTCCCAAATCTTGCCCAAAAGCATAAAAAATACAAACAATATTTATGCAATATTTATTAATATTTATTAACAATATGCACGAAGAAGGAAAGCCTTTAAGAAATCAAATTTAACTGTAACAGAATTTCATAAAAGTTTTGAAAGTGCCAGAATTCGTTCCTCCTTCCTAGCGGATTGGATACCCCAAATCCAGGGGACTTCATTAACGTAGAGAAAATTATATAACAATGTAAAGGCGGTAATAAGTTGCTAAAAAAAATTACATTAATTTTGAGTAGAAGAAGTATCGTCTATCATTACATTTTGACAGCTATATGACCAAATGTTAACACTTATTTTCTTGTTGTCCTCTCTACTTATTTAATTAGGTGTTTTGCTATCTTAAAACTAAAATTATTGTAAACTTTTCAGCAAATTCTTGCTAATGAAATCTTTTGGACTCTGGGTATCCAATCTCCTGCAAACTATGGACGATTTCTGGAACTTACAAAAGTTTTTCTAATAATGTTACAATCAGTAACGTGTTTTATTTCTTAACTAGCAACTGACTCCGTGCATCGCTCAAACAGCATAATCTGGGCTTTCTCACCGCGTTTAAATATTTATTGGTGGGTTAACTATGTTTTTAAATTCTGCATTTATTAATTACATACCTCTACTGTGAATTTATATATTTATAGAAACTTTCTTAATGACTAAGAAAATGGTCTTTTTTATTATTGCTTAAATTTTCCAAGATAGCCCATATTTATTTTCAAAAATAGTTACCCCTCTCCCCTCCCCACGATAGTAGTCGAACTTAATAGGGAAAAAATGCACAAATTAAAAATTCCTATGTCACTCAAAGGAAGGGAGAGGTAAACATAGGAAACACATTATCAACTCGAAACAATTTAACACATCAAACGAAACCAACGGAACAAACACATCAACAAATCAAACACAACTAATATAACAAATACACCGAAGATATCAAACATACAAAACAAATCAAACACAACCAACTCGACAAACACATCTACAAGTCAAACCAAAACTAACGTAACAAACACACCAAACACAAAAAATTAAACGCACGAAAAACTACAAACACATCAAACCAATCAAACCCAACAAACACATCAAACACAACAAAGACAAGAAACATATCGAAAACAAAAAACCTAGCTAACACTACAAACACATTATACACAACAAACATCAAAAATAACAAACACATCGAACACAACAAACATCCAAAACAACAAACACAACAAATACATCAATCACATCCAAAACAACAACACAACAAATACGTCAAACACAAAGAACACAAAAAACTTAAAATACAACAAGATTATCAAAAACAACAAACACGACAAACACATCAAAGACAACACACACATTAAACACATCTAAAACAACACAACAAACACACCAAGCACAAAAAACACATTAAAACAATACAACAAACACATCGAACACGAAAAACACATCGAACACCAAAAAACACATCAAACGCACGCAACAGATCCTTATTTTTTCCTTTTTCTCCCGTTTTATTCCGTTTCAATGAAATGTATCTCAGTGTATCCAGACTTATTTGACTAATCTCTAAAATAATTATCGTCTTATTTTAATTCCTCCCACTTTAGCCCAGTAAATTAAGATGTATACCGTCAAACAAAGATGTATCCCATTATATTCTTATCTACCTAGTTGTATCCATAATCTATCCCGATCTACCTCGTATCACACCTTACATCCCAATTGATCGCGTTTCATCCCAATGTGTAACATGTTCCCCCATTTTATTCCGGTTCATCCCGTTGCAATGAAATGTATCCCACTCAATAACTGATCTCATAACTTTAATTTCTTCAATCCGAAAAGAAAGGGGAAAAATATTTAGTCACAATCGAGAATTCAAACTGCGAAATACATTAAGTATTGAATTTATCGATTATAGCATGTTTGGCGATATCCATCGCAAACGGAGGTGCCTAACAACGCTTGCTTAGCAATTATGCGTCGGTTCCTCTCCCCAACTTTCCCCTTTTTTGACGATGAAATCCTGAAATCACGCTAGGGCGAAAATTGAAATAGCCTATGTCATAGAACGACTAAAGATCGGCAAACTTTCCGAGAACATTAGACAAATGGTATAACCCTCATTTCGTGAAAACGGAAAAAAATGTTCTTTACTTCATATGGATAGCATTTTGCAATTCGGAACTATAGGCAGAACGGTAGGTTTTCAGGAGAGCAACTTTTGCAAAAACCATCGGCGTTTTTCATCAAAACGATTAATGTTGCGGTTTGATGGTTCATTTTATAGCTATGGAGTTCCTTTAACACCCTGTATTGACAGATTCTTCAAAAACATCACACTGTTGCCAAAAATTACATAAAAAGGCTATAGTTCCTTATTGCAAATTGAAGAATGCGGGGAAGCTCATTTTGCAATGAGCTTGTTAACCTGTTTCTAATTCTTGCATTTTCAGAAACTGCATTGTCTCCTGATCACGCAGTAATTTTTTCAGATTTTTTCGAGCCGTTTTTCCCTCCGAAATCGACTTTTGAAGTTCGAAATTTTAAAATGCCGCGTTTGCCCGCGCTTTAGCGGCAATTCAATATGGCGCCGGAATTACCCCCTGGCTTTCTTGCCACACATTCGACCGGGCGCCGTCAGCGGGACCTCTACGCGTTCGAATATCGAGGCCAATCAAAACAACCAACTGGCTGTTATCAATTTCATCTTTTGACAAAGATTTCTTTAGTTTTTGGCATATTTTCTGAACTGTTATTCGTTCAACTAAAATATCTAACCCTGCTTTACGAATATCTCGACCTGCAATCTCTTTGGAACGTTGGAAAATCCGAAAATATTGACCAAATTTGTGCTAGTTTACTTAGTCATTTCAGTACACTGAGATACTGAGTTTCCATGGTAGTGAAGTGAATTTGGGAATAATTCTTCTTGAAAATGTTGAGTGCATATGTTTTTGCAATAGTTTTTGTTTAAACTTCAGAAACAACAACAGATTGGCCGGTCAAATCCTGACACTGTTATTGACCATGCCGAAGCTTCATGATGCGAAGCCTCGTGCTTTGTTTCGGGAAGTAAATATTTTGAAGAAAACTTCCTACTTCTCATTTACAGCAATCTAAATAGAATCAGTAATCGAATGTCCTTCCCTTAATGGCTCTCTTTAAAGAAATATCCACAATATATTACATGTAGGTATCACTTGTTTACTCTTAGGAAGCCACCCAAGAATAAATAGCCTTCGACAATTTTCTATTCTGGGACCGTAAACTTATTAAACTGTTCAGTGTTCCATAATTATTAACAGGTATATTGTGAATTGCTAGTGTGTGCCATTCTTTGATAGTTTGTCTCAATGCGAGATATAACATCAGTGATTTAATCTCAATTTCTCATCCACTCATTTTCTGCGTAATCACACCCTCCACATGACTTTGATTCACTTTGAACCTGATTTTTTTTTGGTAAATAATGGCTCACTATGCTGAGCGTTTTACCAGAAAGTCAGTTTTAAGTTACATACTTCGACATGGAACTACATACACATTTTGTGAAGATGCATGCCCTGACTCTGAATAAATGGATGTTATTAAAAATCCTGAAGATGAAAGGTGAGTAGCTAACTACTTTGTAAGTTCCCTTCTCAATTTCGATTACCTAAGTATATGGTTTCTAATGGCGGATAGTTAGAGTTGTCCAGAAAGTAAGTTTACCTGTTAAATACTACCTAAACGAAGATAGGAATAGGATAGGATAGGAAGATGAACCCACCTCCTCTCCGCACGGGTTCAAAGTTAGCGATAGACATAGTGGCTCATTTGCGAATGAGGCTCTGTAAAATTTTGGACTTGTGCGGAGAGGAGGTGGATTCAGAAAAAGCCATTTTTCTAAAGTTCTATCAAGCCAAATTTAAAAATCTATGGCGCGTTAGAGAGCCCAGAGTATTGGCTTTTTTAAAGTTTATTACAGATTTTCTCGAAGTACCTATCTCAGTTTAGGAGATATTGAACAGGTAAACTCATCTCTGGACGATCCTCGTGGTTCTTCTTCCCTCTTTCTTGCAAATTCTTTATTGAAATGAAATACATAAGGCTCTTTATCCTTGAAATATCATTATGAAAAAGCAACTGAGTTTAAAGATTGAGACAAAAAAAAGATAATGGTGACAGTAAAATGAGGTGAGAAAATCTACCAACTGGAGGCATCCACTTTAAAATATTGCAATCACATGAATTTGTTGGCTAGCGCATCCATCTACATAATTGATTTTAAGGGTTTTCATGGGTGTACTGAAGGAAAATCTAGACAAATTTTCTTCGACTCATAATTTGATCAGTACCTAGACATTTCTGCTGTGAAATGGAGACCTCAGGTTTCCATGTCAATCCAGTGATAAGAGAATACCTTGGTGTGCCTTCGAATTAACACTTGCTACATTTTTTGTGATTTTCAATTACTGGATATTACATTCATTGCACACCGCAAACATTTTTTATGAGAAAACTACATATGTTCCAAAGAATTTAAAACAAGTCATGTGCACGTTGGAGCAAATTTACTTCTGTTCTAGTTTGAACATTATTGGTACGTACCTCTCAATTTCAGGATTTAACGGCTTTTGCCGAAGGGTCTGTTGGTGCCGGCACACACAGTTCCAGGGTAGAATGGAGATCCATGTCGAAGAAAATTCCTTTGAACTGATTTTTTAGTAAATAAATGCTCAGATAACTGAAGCATAATTTACTACACTATCAGACTTCAAAGGGAGTTGGTCATGAGGAAGTATTCACAACAGCAAAGGAAAGAATATGTGGATATACAAGTAGAGGTACTTAATGAGCAAATATACAGATTACTGACTTTAACACTCGCAAGAAAGGAGGAAAAATCTTAGAGTAAGTGCTTGGTATCAGATGTTCTAGCAGCAAAAAGCCCGTCCAATGTGAAGATTGTTTGATTACCCAATGGTTGCAAGTGCAAGAATCTATGTATGACCGCAGAAAATGTATCATTAGAAGAACACTTATAAGTATATTTTGACTAACACAAACACTGTAAAAATCGTATGCAATGTTAACCCCAACACCGAAAACACGGTGATTTCAACTGAAAAACCAAGCCTTTAGATACTTAAGTGATAGGGACACACACATATAACCAACACAGTTTTGGAAGCTATTTCCGGATTTCCCAACGTTTCAAGGAGATTGCAGGTCGAGATATTTGTAAAGCAGGGTTAGATATTTTAGTTGAACAAATAACAGTTCAGAAAATATGCCCAAAACTAGAGAAATCTTTGTCAGAAGATGAAATTGATAACAGCCAGTTGGTTGTTTTGATTGGCCTCGATATTCGAACGCGTAGAGGTCCCGCTGACGGCGCCCGGTCGAATGTGTGGCAAGAAAGCCAGGGGGCAATTCCGGCGCCATATTGAATTGCCGCTAAAGCGCGGGCAAACGCGGCATTTTAAAATTTCGAACTTCAAAAGTCGATTTCGGAGGGAAAAACGGCTCGGAAAAATCTGAAAAAATTACTGCGTGATCAGGAGACAATGCAGTTTCTGAAAATGCAAGAATTAGAAACAGGTTAACAAGCTCATTAGGAACTATAGATTGTTTAAGCACTGACTGCATAGGGGAGACGACCCTGGTGTCACTATTACACACTGTAGGTTACCCCAACAGAGAAAACACCCCCTCCTCCCACCATACGAAGAAGGGGGAGGTGCATTGTTCCTGCGGAAAGATATTCTACCAAAAACAGGGTGTGCCAAAAATATGGATACCTACCGACTTGCTAATATTTCGAGAATGGTAGCAAATATTAACATGCAATTTGGACGGGAGGGTGTATAGATTTGATTGACATATCTCGATCAAAAAATGAAAGCATGAATCGATCGACACCGACTCGATCGACAAATTATTGAAAAACCGGTGTCATGATTCCGACATGACCAATATGAATCGATCTAAAAGTTGGAACGTGAACCGATTGACGTGATTTGATCGCCACTGATTCGATTGACGACCGTGAATCGATCAAAAACCTGCGAATCGATCGACAAATCCGTGAATCGATTGACTACCCCTTGATCCGTTCGGAAAATCCGTGAATTGATCGATAAACCCTTGAAAAGGTCAACAAACCCGTGAATCGTGAAATGGGCCTGTTGCAAACTTTTGCTAGAGCAAAAATAAGAGTTGTTTCCTGTAGATAATGCCTCAAAAACCACGATGAGCGCATTGGCAAAGTCTGAAATGCACTCATAACTTCACAATCTGCGTAAGAAATTTGCGGTTTTTTGAGCTTCCCGCTTCAAAAACGATACTACGGCACAGGTGAACATTTTGATGGAGGAGTCGCTCCATCGTCGGCAATATTTATCATGGCCGACGTTTGCGCAGTTCCGCGCGTAATTCGAGGAGAGTTCAAGATCAATCAAGGCGGGCGAGGAAAATATGAACGTAAACACGCCGATTGTTATCTGGTCTAGTCCTGTTTAGGTGTTATCTCGTCCCATCTCACGTGTTTTGGTGGATTGGCGTCGGCCATGGTGAGTATTGCCGACGATGGAACGACTCCTCCATCAAAATGTTCACCTGTGCCGTAGTATCGTTTTTGAAGCGGGAAGCTCAAAAAACCGCAAATTTCTTACGCAGACTGTGAAGTTATGAGTGCATTTCAGACTTTGCCAATGCGCTCATCGTGGTTTTTGAGGCATTATCTACAGGAAACAACTCTTATTTTTGCTCTAGCAAAAGTTTGCAACAGGCCCATTCGTAAATCCAAGATTAGGGATGTGGCCTAAAATGCTATCTCGGCTCCTGTTCGATCGATCATGCTAATTTCTGATATCTATGGGTATTTTTGGACGGGAAACTCAAATTTCTGGTCAAATTTTGAAAATTCGAAAATCCAAGATGGCGGATGTGGCCTAAAATGCTATCTCGGCTCGTGCTCCATCCATCGCGGTGAATCTTGGTACCAGGTAGTATTTTTGGATGGGAAACTCGAATTTCTGATCAAATTTTGAAAATTCGAAAATCCAAGAAGGTGGGTGTGGCCGAAAATGACCTTACTTGAGTAAGTATCCCCTGGGGGATCTTTCATTCCTCGGACACGCGTTTAAAGGGGAGCTCAGAAGACACAACCTCAAATTTGTTTTTCGAGGATTGAAATGCGAAAAATATCAGAGAAAATTATTGTGGCTTATGCGTAGTAAATACTTCAAAAAACGCAAAAATCAAAAATTACTAAACAAGCTCAATGTCAAAATTTGAAAAATTTCAACTTTTCGCAACTCGGCTAGGAATTTGAGCTTCTCGTCCAGAAATACCCCTTATTCAACCAAGATTCACCACGATAGGTCGAGCAACCCGAGATAGCATTTTAGGCCACCTCCGCCATCTTGGATTTTTGAATTTTCAAAATTAGACCAAGAATTCGAGTTTCCCGTCCAAAATCCTTAATAGCATAGTTACACAATGGAATGTTAATAAAATGTTTCAAATTATGTCAGTCTCGGATCAGTCATTGACATATGTTTCCAACACATTTTCAAAACGAATACATGAAATGGGCAAGTTGGCCGTGTCTTTGAAACGTATTGAAAACAAATCGAAAATGTTTATAATTGCGGTCATTCAAACTTTTTTAAAAATAAGTTGGAAACGTTTCAAACTTATTTCAAAAAGGTATAAATTCAAATTTTATTTATTTCAAAAACCCAAAAAATGTGTAAGAATTGTGTCAGCTATGTGTTGTCAATATATTGCAGTCCGTTCAATAAACTATATCAGAAAGGTTTTGAAAACATTTCAAAACCATTGCCACAGCTAAGCCTATGATTGAAACATATTTACGGAACATTTCTGCCACAATTTATATGTAAATCAATGAACCTTTATTGACACCTATCAGAAAAAATGTGTGATTGTGTCAATTTTTTTTTAACGACCCAGGCACGGATTCTTATTAGATTTGTGTACGATGTGTTGTGAAAGGAGATCAACTAAATATTCTGGAAACATTTCTAACACATATTTAAAACGTTGCTGCAGAAATATTTAGAAGTTCGAAGTTTCTGAGAAATGAACCTGACATATTTCTGACACAATTTGGCAACGTTTCCAAGATCCTTCAAAAACATGTTTCAGAAACAACTGGCAGATATTTCGTATTTTTAATCTGATAAGGTACAGCTATATGTTGAATTTATGTATGAAACGTGACGGAATGGTATTTCAAACGCCTTCAAATTTTCGTGCACGGATTTCCCTCATTGCTCTCGGGTTGAAATACTCGTATCACTCTCATTTAATTGATCCGCGGCGATCGTACGTCATAACCATTTAAAAAATTAATTTAAACGCATAAGGGTAAGGAAATTTATCTCAGAAATGTGTCAGGAATATATCAGTTAAACAAAACAGTGCTTTGATTGTCATTAAAACCTGGTGAACACAAGTTGAAAACATTTCTCAGACCTCTCTAAAAAATTTCCTAGTTCAAACTGAACCCACCAGAGAGCGTTGACGTTTCATTTTCCAATTTTACCAAATTTTGGTTTATTTTTTCGTCTCAATGTTTACTTTCTGGCTATTTAATTATGCAGAGTTAAAAACAGTTTTAAATTCTTGGTATGCATTTCATTTATCTCCACAAGAGCTTATAAGTTATGGATTATCTATAAATATTGAAACCGTACATCATGCTTTGCGTATACTTTTCTAAAGTGAGGACGTCCTAATCCCTCTGATAGTTTAATACTGATGGAGTGAACTCATAGTTCCATACTCTCCTTAGGCATAGTCTGTAATGAGGCTGCCCAGGCACTTGATTTGATAGCTATAATGCCTCCACGACATTTGCTAAAACAGATGTCTGAAAATTTTTTTATGGTTAAGAAGTAGTAACATGCGGATGTATTCAACACAGAGTGGGCTCGTGTTTAACACTACATGGACTGTAGTGATTATACCAAAAATGTGTCATAAACATTTAGAAAATCAGAGGAAAATCTTAGTTTAAAGGCTCATTGTTTTACAAATGTGACCAAAATGCACTGTCAACGGAGACCTTTGCCCAGTGTTTCATTGAAATATGTAAAAAATGAATTCGAAACATTTCGGTGACGCCATCTGCAAATGTTTCACAGACACATAAAATGTGGTGACATGGGAATGTGTTGAACACAGAGTGGCTTCGTGTTTGACACTTCATTCGGGTTTTTAAAGTGTCACGTGAAACATTTCAGAAATGAGGCTTGGTGTCATTGACACGTTTTAAAAACATCCCTAAAACTAGGTGTGCTATTGGGGATACCTCCTGGTACCAAAAATCAGCAAGATCGATCAAACAGGAGCCGAGATAGCATTTTAGATAACATCCGCCATCCTGGATTTTTGAATTTTTAAAATTTGATCAGAAATTCGAGTTTTCCATCCAAAAATACTACTTGGTACCAAGACTCACCGCGATAGATGGAGCACAAGCCGGGATAGCATTTTAGGCCACATCCGCCATCTTGGATTTTTGAATTTTCAAAATTTGACCAGAAATTCGAGTTTCCCGTCCAAAAATATTTGCGGGTAATAAAAATCAGCAAGATCGGTAGAACAGGAGCCCAGAATGCCGAGATAGCATTTTGCCGTCCTGCCTATAGTTCCGAATTGCAAAATGGGAAATCCGAGTTTCGCATAACGCAATAGGGAACCATAGTATAGGTCCCAATTGCAAAATGAACCTCGCGTGATCCTGCGACGGCAAATTTTTGCGAGGTCGCTGAAGCAGGATAAAAATTGTTTTTGAGGATTTTCTTTTTCTCAATAGTAAGTAAATACCCTCCTGATACGGAATTCATCATAAAAAAAAAATCGAAAATTTGACCCTAGTTCCTTATTGCATAAAGCTGTCCATAAATAGGATGGTTATTTTTCATTCATGTTTTTCATTGGTTATTTTCATTATTTTTCAATTGGTTATTTTTCATGATACTGATTGTTTTTAGACTTACTATTTTTGATAACATTTGGGAACACAGTTTTAGATTCCAGACTTGTAACATCTCGGATTCAAATATGTAATATTCCATACAAATATGCGCTGTCTGATGCGAATATCTACTGTCCAATATCAATTCAACCATCGAATGTCAAAATCCATACCTCTTATACACATTCCAGCGCTTAAGTAGGTACACGTTCCCCACCGATCCACGCTGCTGCGCCAAAAATCTACAATTTAATCACAAATCCGACACCACCAAATCACAATCCACATTTTCATCGAAAAATCCACTACGTTGCATCTAAATTCACATTGCTTTGCACGATTCCGACCATGCGAAATTTAATTGACTTTTTCCCTGCACAATCCTACAACATTGCCCCCACACCGCACACCCTGAAGAACAATATACCTGTTTTTTCACTTCCTCACTGTGAGGAACTATCCCAAAATTGCCTTTTGTATGTACTATTACTTATCTGCACCACTCATTCCTCATACCATCAATAAAATTTGTCCAGTTTTTCACAGACTCTGACTCACCGCCTGTGCCAGAATTCCCATTTTTCCTCCACCTTTGATATCACCACCGCTATCCGAGATCTCCGGCATCTGATACTCGCAGGCGTTATCTGATACACATCATTCCGTTCTGATACACGATGTCCGATACTACTGACCCTGCATTTGCCCCCTCCCCTCTTCTGAATGTTATCACCATAGTTGATGGCGCATTTTTTGCTCGATTCGTCAACATTACAATTAAACTCACAATTTGTGTTTGTATTGTAAAGTCATTCAGCTTTTCAATCCACTGCTGTCTGCTCCTCTTTCTCCTTTTAACCAAGGTAGATTTACATAGGTATGGACAGAACTAAACAACTGGCCTCTGATTGCCTCTCCAGAGGCCCCTTAACTTCCGCCATTTTGTATGTTTTGATTATTTTGATTTATTATGTTCGGTTTATCGTTTGTCAAAATTTTGTGGGATTTTTTGCACAATTTTGATAATGCAATATTAATTTTAACGTTTAAACGCACAAACGTTTGAATGTTAATTTGATTGTAATTTAATTAAAAAACGGGCCCCTTAACCTATGTCACGTAGTCATGTGACACGTACTGAGGCTCATGGGAAATTTTCAACTTGTGTAAATCTACCTTACCTTTTAACTCCTTTTTTCCTGCACGATTTTACAACATTAGCAACATTCACACAAAAATTTAATGCACATTTTGGTGTTCGATGTGGCATCATATTTGCACTAGAATTCCCATTTGCACCCTAATTTCACGGATTATTGAGAGGAATAGCATTGACACGCGACGTCCCTTGAAAGTTTGAAGTAGAAATGGTAGAATGAAATTCACCCATCTAGATTAGTATGTATGATGATGAGATGATGCATATTAATATTTTGAAGTGTAGTATGGTCCCCTTTAAATTTAAAAAATTTATCAATTCGGCGCCCTCCAGGCCGGCAGCCAATCCCGTGGGAGCACTCTCGAACCCAGAAAGTGACGCCATAGGTGCTGCTTTCTGGTTGGTCGAGAGTGCTCTCAGTTCGTCTCTACCTCGTTTTTACCTGGATGTGCGTGTAAGATTTGCTGTCGATTTTTTCCCTTTTTGGGGGTAATCCGCAAGGATTACCCACCATCTTTCATCGGTTCGGGTCGATAATGTCTCTTTAGTTAAATTTTGGTCACGCCAAACCAAAGTTTTGTGTTCCTTGTTCATTTTCATCCTTTTATTTTTTTTCATTTGTGGCATGTGGCCTGAGTCTCGAGCCCGGCGCTCAACAGTCTTATTCTGTTACCCCACATCGCTTCAGATTGGCGCCCAACGATCTGTAGTATGGTCCCCTTTAAATTTAAAAAATTTATCAATTCGGCGCCCTCCAGGCCGGCAGCCAATCCCGTGGGAGCACTCTCGAACCCAGAAAGTGACGCCATAGGTGCTGCTTTCTGGTTGGTCGAGAGTGCTCTCAGTTCGTCTCTACCTCGTTTTTACCTGGATGTGCGTGTAAGTTTTGCTCTCGATTTTTTCCCTTTTTGGGGGTAATCCGCAAGGATTACCCCCCATCTTTCATCGGTTCGGGTCGATAATGTCTCTTTAGTTAAATTTTGGTCACGCCAAACCAAAGTTTTGTGTTCCTTGTTCATTTTCATCCTTTTATTTTTTTTCATTTGTGGCATGTGGCCTGAGTCTCGAGCCACATGCCACAAATGAAAAAAAAAGATGAAAATGAACAAGGAACACAAAACTTTGGTTTGGCGTGACCAAAATTAAACTAAAAAGAGACATTACCGACCCGAACCGATGAAAGATGGGGGGTAATCCGTCTCGAGCCCGCGCTCAGCAGTCTTATTCTGTTACCCCACATCGCTTCAGAAGTTGTATCAGGTTACATAGGAGTTATTAATTATGATGTTTCCCACCTGCAGGGCGACAACGAATCGAAAACTCAAAGAAACGGTCGCGCTCGAGTTAAGCTTCGTAAATTCAAATTTACAACTCTTGAAGGAACAGTTAGCAGAACTGAATAGCTCTGTAGAAATATACCAAGGGGAAAGGTAAGTAACAGATTCTCACTTAAATATAATACTACACATGAAAAATGTCTGCATTATTATAACCGCTCATAGCGCTTCCAGGGGTCTTTGTGGGTTCCTTTGCAAGTCTGACTGAGGAGCACTCAATCCGTGCTGTGACTGCGTTGTGTCAATGTCGCGACGTTGTTCAGCTAGATGCTCATTATTGCGGCGGCACACACGGTGGTCTTTGGCCAAAATACCTGGCCAAAATCCTAATTTTAAAAATGCCGCCCCCCCCCCCCCCCAGGACAACCACGGTCACATCAGAATCTTGATCTGCATGATGTTTTCCAGTAGCTTAATTCCCAGCAAAGAGAATAGTGAGTGACTTACCTATCTTCCTGATATTATTGTGATCTGTTTTGGAGAGTCACTCAGTTATCTGCTTCAATTTTATCGTGTGACCATGTGAGGGAAGCTCGGCGGTATGGAACAGATTTGTAGTGGCATATTGACAATTTCGGTGCTACGTCACAGAAAAGCGATGTATCCAGATTAATCTCATTGGTAGCATTGAAAGGCTAAGTCATTGTTATTTTTTGGATCTAATTTGATCTAGTGGAGTATCCCTATCTATATCTACACTATAAGCTCCGAGACCTCCTAATTTTGCATAACTGGTAATTCCAGCGTTCTACCGAGCCGATTTTCATGATTTTTGCGGCTATCGACGGACAATTGTCTCCAGATAAGCCAACTCTTCTCAGATTTTCAAAATATGGCCCAGGGTTTTTTTATATTACGCGGTAAAGTTGCGGATTCTCCCATTTAAACAATGTAAATTTATATTTTTTGTCATAGTTCGTTTGAGCGTTCTACCGGGCCGATTTCCTTGATTTTTGCGGTCATCGACAGGTAATTGGCCCTAGACGAGCCCGCTTTATTCAGATATTGGAAATAGGACCCAGGTCTCTTTACAACCACATTATAAAACTGAGAGAATTCACAGATTGCTCCGGAACTGCTGTCGCTATGCGTAGGAGGATGCGCAGTGGCCGAGGAGGTTGCGCAGTGGCTGAGTAGCGTGCGCATCAGCTCTACTTATGAACACAAGATTTGCCCCCGTATTTCAAGACTAGCAGTGGCCGAGTTGTCTAAAACGTCGGAAACGCTCACATTTTTCAAAATGTGGATTCGATTCCTGACTCCTCAGCTACTTTTAAATATGACCTTCATATCATTATTCGTTGTTTTATACTGCAATGTTTCATTAATCAGCCATAGCAAAACGCGTCCTTTTGACTTCAAAATTTTTTTTCTTTATTCACAAAAAACAAAAATGAGTTCAATCTAAAAGTAAAGTGTATCTCATATCGTAACTTTTTAGGGGAAAAATGAAACCAACATTGAAAGGAGGGTAAAAATAGGGTCGCGAAGCGGCCTATTGATGGCGCGGGGCGCCTTCAGGGGGTTGGGCCGCGTAGCGGCCAGGGGGCAAAGCCCCCTAATACACCTATAGTGATGTCAACAGTAATGGGGGTTCTTTAATTCCCTTCCGCGATTCCCTTTCAGGACCGATTCTCTCCCGGCTTTGAATTAAATTGATAAGTGGCAACATCGCAACAATGAACCAAGCAACAAGACGAAAGACGACAAAGCTCATCCCGATTTTCCTTGGCTTGCAGAAGATAATTTTCCGGGATAGTAGAATTTTCGTAAATTCAGCCAATCTGTCATTGGCGAAACGCAGATCAAAACAGTCAAAATAATAGCTGCTCCTGGAGAAAGTGTATCGGAACTTCCCGACAACTACAACTATGAAGTCTTGTCTCACTTCATTCTCACGGCTTCTCACAAAAATGCGCCACGTTTCTTCTTCTAATAGGAGTTTCCCCTTTTTTTGACGCGTCGCACTCTTTACTTCTATTTTAGTATCTGTAAACTTCTAATCCTTTCTCGAGAAATTGTGTGGTGTTTCGCGTATCTGAAAATGATAAGTTTATTTTGAATCTTGATTCTTTTGTCTTGCTGCTTAATTAATTGTTGCGACAGTGCCGTACATGATCAAGTTAAGGTGGGAATCGGAAAGCGGTCCTGGGAGGGAATCGGGGCAGGAAATCGGGGCAGGAAATCGGGGCAGGAAATCGGGGGGCGCGTATAACTGAACCGCGCGTTTAATTGTACGGCACTAATAGCATCTGTACTACATAACTTACGATAGTATACCATAAGTTGCCTTTTACGGTGACTCTAAGAGGAAGATGAAAAATGATGATAAACAAAAAAAATAAATAAAAAAAACCCCTCTTCCTCCTGTTCAGAGTAATTTTTTTCCACTCAGTTTTCTTCAAGTGACCGAACAGGAGATGTTTTAGTCCGAAATTGCTACTTGCAATGCTGCCGTAATAGCGATGAGAGCAGTAAGTGTCAAACTTTCAAAATCGAGCTTCCTTCAAAATTCGTCGAAAGTCTCATAGATGAAATCACTGAAATAACTAAAACAGCAAAGTACATCTTATTTTTATGAAAACGAGACATATGTGAGAGCCGTAAATGCACAAAAAGTTACTTAGTTTCAGACAACACAGCAGCAAGTGACATTATTCCTCCAGAGAGTCAATGAAATCAGTGCTTTCAAGTCAAGTGCCGTCCTTTTCTGCCGATTTCTAACCTGAAAAAGTGTTTCTTGTGTGTCTAAAACACAATCACGAAAGCATGCAGAAGATAGCATTTACGGCTGTCTTGCCTAACATGAAAATAAAATCAGTCGATCTTTAATCATCCTAACGATCTCTTAGAGTCTCTAGGACGATTAGTGGCAATTTAACAAAGAACGGCGGCTTCTTCTAATAAACTTTTTGTTATAAACTTTAAACGTTATGATAGTTCCCCGAACTATCAACAAATGACCCGAAATTATATTAGATATCAGTCGAATTGACCACCTTTTGAACAGGGCTGAGGACTTGGTAAAAAAGTGATTTGAGACCAGATATGCTGGATCGGTGAACGGCGTCTCCTTGTTGGTACATGGAAACCCCACTGTAGCTCCTTCTTACCAGTTTGGGTACTTTTTCGGTCGTCATTTTTCAAGCCGTACATTTGATATATTTTTGTGTTTCAGCTCAAAGTCATATTCTGCTGTGTCAACCAAAAATGCCGTGCTCAAAATTCCGTGCACTTGATTAAATTTTGCGTGCATGTAGATTATTTTTGTGTAAAAAAATCGCGTGCAATCTCCTTTTTTTTGCCGAGCTTCCCAGAGGCAAAGAGGTAGTCTATAGCTATGACGAGTAAAATTACGAGGAGCGAAGTACTCAGGTCCCTACATTGTTGGGGTTTCCTTTTCCGATTTTGTCAAAATTTGACTGCATCTAAGCGCTAGTCTAGATCAATATGTAAATATGATAAGAAAAATAGTTCCAGCTTGAAGCGTCTTCATGTGACCTTTCATATTGTGAATCAGGTGCCCAAATACTTATAGATGAAGCGGGGCAATGCAAATGAAACCTTGAACTCGACATTGCCACTTGTAACCATGAGATCATACTCATTAACACCCCGCGCGTCACATTCCGTATGCCTGTCACATCTTCATCAGTGCTTCAATCGCGGAGATATCTTACAGGCGTCTTCTTTAGTGTATATACTATCGATCTGTATTCTAAAATCGGACTTTTCTGACCTTCATTTTTAGGTAGATTTCGAAGAAATATCTACCTATTGCAGACGGTACGACCTCGTAATTTTCGGGAATTTTTGCTCTCAAAGAGCATCGATCCCGAAGCCCTGAGTTGAAAAATGTAGGTCATGAAAAATAGGTATCATAAAATATAGTGTGTGTGTGTGAGGGTGTATATATCCTATATATTAAAATGCAAAGTTCCGAATCTTGGGGCATTAACTTTGAGAGAACCACCGGACCGATTTGCGTGATCTTTTTTTTAAATGAAAGCCCCTGAGCTGTAGATTTGCAGGCTGTGATCGTTTTTTCGATTTTCTCAAATTTTCTCCCATAATTTTCTCAAATTTTCTTCGATGCATTAAAACGGAGGTCCGAATCTTTGGACGTTAACTTTGAGAGAACCACCAGACCGATTTGCATGATTTTTGTTTTAAATGAAAGCCTGTGATCTGTAGATTTGCAGGCTGTGATCGTTTTTTCGATTTTCTCAAATTGTCTTACTTTTATCGACGAGTGAAGTTTAGCTGGGCTCAAATTTTCTCCTATTTATTCAGACTAAAGTCTGCATCTTGGGACATTAACTTTGAGAGAACCACCGGACTGATTTGCATGGGGTTTTTTTTAAATGGCAGCTTCTGATCTGTAGATTTGCAGGCTGTAATTGTTTTTTCGATTTTCTCAAATTTTCTTACTTTTATCGACGAGTAAAGTTCAGCTGTTTCGAGCGGTCATCTGGCCGCTACCTGCTTGCCCGTCCCTAGATACCCCCCCCCCCCCTAGGGTCTCAGCCACGCCTCCCACCACGTTCTTTCGGCTATCTCCGTTTTCTTTCGTATAGCTTTCCTCCCACCAACCTCAAAGAAGGTTTGGGTCGCATTGTCCTTCGTCACTCACCACCCACATTCTGTCGCAATATCTCGGCTACTCCGCTTCATCACTTCTTGATAGGCATCCTGGCGGTTTGACTGACCCTGACTTATTAACTGCAGCGGTGCGCACACGTATTGCTAACAACATGTATTGTTATGGACATTTCATTCTTATTTGTTCTTTTCTCTTTCCAACTTTGTTTCAAATTTGCTTGATACTTTGTTTCTTCCTCTCTCTTTATTTTGTTGGTCGGTCGACTACGTTGATCGGCTTTTTGCTATTGAAAGCACATTAAGACTTCATGGATTTTCAATATCATCATTTGATCTTCCGGAATTGCTTCCAATTAACCTGAATCTTCAAGGGTCGGAGCCTGACTCTCCTCCCCCTAAAACTATGATTCCATGATTTCTGCCGCTAACCCAGAGCAACATCAAATTATTTCTGAAATAATTAGTCTCATCCAAAATCCATCTTACACGTGTAATGCGATAATCATTGATGGTCCAGGAGGATCGGGAAAAACTTTCGTTTAAGAATGTCTCACTGCGTATTGTACAAAGGAAAACTTAGACGTCATCTCCGTTGCTTGGACAGGTATCGCCGCATCGTTGCTACCTAACGGTCGGCCGGTTCATAGCAAATTCAAAATTCCTTCGGTTCTGAATGAGAATTCTGTGTCGAGTCTGACGGTTAGCTCAAGAGAGGCTGAGACTATTCGGAAAACAACGATCATTTTTTGGGGTGAAGCTCCCATGGTTATCACGCATGCTCTGGCATGCATCGACTGACTTCTTAGAGAATGGGTAATGATATCCCTTTTCGAGGAAAAATTGTCGTCTAGGGTGGTGATTTTAGACAGGTTTTACCCGTTGTTCCGCATGCTTCTCGCCAAACATTGGTGCAAAATGCAATCAAATTCTCACCACTTTGACCTCTTTTCAAAATCAGAAAACTTACTCAAAATATGAGAACTTTGCAAGACGAAGCGGAGTTTGCAAAATTTTAACTCGAAATAGGTGATGGTGTTTACCTTTCTGCTAAAAAAGGCCATGCCGGAATTCATCGATTTACCGACAAGCAGTATTACTGAAACTGATATTATTACTGAAATTTATGAAAAAGATAGCTTCCTCATGTTCGAACGTAGATTTCACAATAACTGCGCAATTCTGGCCCCTAAAAATAAGCATTGCAATGAAATTAACGACAAGGTTGTTGAAGTTCTTTCAGGTGTCTCTAAAACGTACTTCAGTGTTAACAGGCTCATTGTAGAGGAAGAGGGAGAGGCTCTCAATTTTCCCCTCGAATTCTTGGACAGTCTTAATCTTAGTGGCTTACCACCGCTTAAACTCACACTTTTGGAGGGGGTTTTTGTCATGCTTTTAAGAAACCTCAACGTTTCTAAAGGTTTATCGAATGGCACCCGATTGATCGTCTGGAAACGTTATGAAAATTGTCTTGATTTGCAGGTTATTTCCGGCGAGAAGGCCGGTGAAAGAATTTCACTGCCAAGAATTGATTTGTCACCTGCAGACACCTCTCTCCCTTTCTCTTTTAAGAGGCAACAATTTCCAATTCGCATTGCGTTCTGCATGACCATCATCAAAGCTAAGGGTCAAACACTGAAGCGAGTCGGCATTTATTTACCCCAAACAGTTTTTGGCCATGGTCAACTATATGTTGCACTCTCACGAGCTACATCGTACAAAAATTTTGAAGTCCAAATTCTTCCCAAAGGCAACCGTACAAAAAACATCGTGCACAAAGAGGTGCTTCGATCTTTTATAAATCCCAAAAGCCTCATAGTCATTAGAAAATTATCAAAAAATAAAAATAAAACAAAATTAAAAAATAACACAAAAAAAAAAAGAAAAACTAATAATGCGAGCTTTTTATAACATTTTTCGGTAGAATGGCAGTCTCCACCCTGTAACGCAGAGAGGCAGTTAAATTCCTTGATCTCCTGCCGCAGAATCATCATCATTATTAAATAGATTCAACTAATCGCTCCGATTCCAAATAAGCTACTGCACCACCATTGCTAGCTGTGGAGGGCGCCCGTAGGGCGCCCGGAGCAGCTAGTATATATATATAACGAAACTTTGCGACCGTTTTTTTTTTCGGAACTATCAATCCGATCAAAGCGGAACTAAGCATGGTTCCTCACTATTATGAGGTCTTCATCAAGTTTCCTTTTTCGTGAAAATCGGCCCACCCCTTAGCCGGAAAATCTCAAATCCAAAAGGGGATGATTTTTCAAACTCGTCCGATCTTAGTCGGTGATGCGTCAAAAAACTCGTCTCGTCGTGGCCTTTAAAGCAACCTATATTCACCTACCCTCTAAAACCACCCCTTATCCAGAAAATCTCAAGTTCAAGCAGGTTAAGTTCAAGCAGGGGGACGATTTTCCGACCTGTCAGGCTCATTAGGCGCAATTTTTTTATAGAAAAAATCAGTCGAAATCTACCTTTCGTTTCCACTGTGGCTGGAAAGAGTATTGCCACCTAAATCGAGTCATGGAACCAATGTGCGGCGTCTCTACTGTCGTCGCTCGTCGCGATGTGCCTTGGCCAAGTAATATCGCAGCATACATGTGGCAAGCGGCAAGCGAGCGTTCCTAACGGCTTTCGCTTCTCGATGATTCTGTGTTCTCTTTCGTTTATCGGTTAGGTATTCCTTGCGTTGCCTAACTGCCATCGAGTTGACTCGAATTCAGTATGGGGTATGACTTGAAACGAATGAAATATGTGAAAAATGCGAGTTTAAAGTGAACTGTTTCACGAAACAGAGCTCGTGCATGCGTCAAGGATTTTCGATTGAGGAGGCGGCTGCAACAACAGCTCATTTGCGTTTAGGTTGTTTTTGCTCCCCATATCGCAAACAAATACTTCGCCCAAGGAGTGCTACCCATCCGAATATGGAGATGATCTGATAATTCTACGGCTCACAAAATCAATTATTGTGGTAAGAAAACCAGGAAATGCACGCACCCGGCTTAATATCAGTGAAGCCCGGCCGCATTGCGTGCACCCGCGCGCGGGTAGGTGCATTAATCCTGATGACGACTATGTATATTACCGCGACGATGAAGGGAAATTGGATTGCATTTTGCAAAAAGGAACCACTAGCATTGCAATGATGCTAAGATTGTGCAACTTCATCCTTTGCAATAAAATGGCGGAAATTGTGAAATACTATGAAATCTAGATGGTAATTTTTGTCTTAAATTTACAGTTTTTAGCGAGGAAAGTAGAAACTATTAAGGGATAATCGGGTTTTTCCTCCAAGACAAAAGATGTTGCACAAGCTTAGCAACATTGCAATGCTAGTGGTTCCTTTTTGCAAAATGCAATCAAATTAAACGAGTATTAGATCTAAAAAAGACCGGGATTTCCATGTAACAATACCATGGACCTTTTGCAGATCATCATCTATATTTGAGCCACAGTGGCGTGGCGTGAATTGCGATGTATCGATTGTTATGCCATTTAAACCTATGAAAAAGGATCGATAAACAGGGTGTTCGCAGCGAACACCGTAATAATCGATTCTTTACCATAGACTTAAATGGCATATGAATCGATACATCGCAATTCACGCCACGCCACTGTTGAGCCATCTAAAACGTACACCAGCAAACAAGTCAAATACGCCGTTTATATCTCAGAGATTTTAAATGCCACATAAATAGCTCTTGACCATTTATGGTAATAAAATATCTATTTAAAATTCGCCGGATCCCAACAGTAGGATGTAAAAATAGCCCATAACACTTTTTTTTTTCTTGTTTTTCCTTGGGGCGTAGAATCTGAATTTCTGGTTTCCCAAGAAAATCTCGTGCCGCCACTGCCCCAAAAATGTGTTTGTTTTTACGTAAATTGCTAATAATGGACCACTAGACAAGGCACGAATTTCAGCATTCTGATGCATGTTTCATAACCAAAATTTCACGTAAAATACGATACGCACAACGAAAATTACGGAAATCATCTCCTTACGAAGATATTTAATGATTCCTGATGCGTGAATTCAAACCACCCGCTCATGAAAACTCAATGCTCTACGTGATTCACATCGCGCGCTAAACGTTATCATGACAGTCTCTGCGATATAAAAATCTGGCAACCTCAATCTTGACGCTTTGGCTCAGCTATAGCAAATTGCTTATCGTTTGAAAAACACATGGCGGGAAATGAACATTGCTCGGTTGAGAAGCTTGCTGAAACCGTTGTAGTGCGCGATTTGACTCACGTAGAGCTTTGAGTTTCTTGTGAGCGGGCAGTTCAAATTCCTCGTAACCAATGTGAAAAAAACGTTAATATCTTCGTTAGGAGTTGGTTTCAGTAATTTTCGTTGTGTGAATCGTGTTCTACGTGAAATTCTTGTTAAGAGACATGTATTAGATTGTTTAAATTCGCACCTTGTCTAGTAGTCCATTAATAGTACGTTAATAATTGTACAGCCTTACGTAATTATTCAGGGGGAAAGGGGGTCTAAAAATCGGAAAAAGTACCTTACGTAATTTGTGGACGGCTCCCAATTGCTTCCCAGGAGATTTTAGAGTGATAGCCTATTATCCGCGGGAATCCCAAAATGAGAAGGGTGGGCTGGGCAGAAATGTCTAAATATCTTAACTTGCCCCGCAAATGTCTGTTTTGTTGCTATTTCTCGCTATTAATGGAGTTGAGGTTCGTATCATCATATTTCTGTTAGTTCCTAGAATAACCAAGCACACATTTGTCATGTAAGGGGCGTCTTCCATGCCCCTCAAAGGGGAGGGAAGGCCCCCCCCTCCCCAGGACATCTACCCAACCCAAGTCGTTATGATAGGTCGCCTCCTCAATTCAAAATGATGCATCATCCTAAAATTTTGTATTTTTCCAACACTATTTCGTGTAGCAGCAAATGCCAGCAAAAACCATCAATACCACGTAAGTGGCACTGAGTGTCAAGTAGACCTATACAACATCAAAAAGATCTACTCAAGTGAAAGATTTTGGTAAGCAAGTCAAAGATTTAAGTATCGTATAAATAATAAAACTTAATGCGACGACTTTTTCTTTTGTACACCGTGTGTCAAGTGCCAAATATAGCTCCCCTCATCATTCACCGCCTGACCTCAGTTCATTTTAATTTTATCCTTCATTTGAGCGTCTTGAACCAAAGTTTTAGATCTCTAATTTCCGCCTTCTTTTTTCCTTCTTTTTTTGTTGCTAATGAGACATAGTTTCTTTTTCCCTCTAGCCCGGAGCCAATGATGCCGATGGTACCACTTGGACTAAAGGAAACAAAAGAAATTGACTTTCGAGAACCCTTCAAAGTAAGTTATTCAATCCTCTTCATGTCCATAAAGTTTTCATATTTGGAATAGCTGATGTTGATACAACTGTATAATGGATTATATGCTTATATTTCTTTTTTAGGCATTATAGACAATGAAAAAGTCAATAGCCACAGTAAGATAAAGGTCTTTTCAAGACAAATGTTAATCGGCTATTTTGTTTGCCTGCCAAATTTCCGTGCTTTATTTTAAAATTGAAAGTCTAAACAGCAACTGTACAGTGAAAATATAAGTACAGGAGAACAAAAACAAGGAAACAGCAGAAACTAGGCTAAAATACATATAATTGTCCGGGACATTTTAGTGTCTCACAACACCATTATCAACCGCTAAAAAAAAAGTACAAAAAGTAAACAAAATAAATTGTAATCTAAGGAAATCAGCACGCGGTGTTACATAGTGATGGTATGAAAGACTGCAATGATAACAGGAGTAAACATTAAGATCCGTAAATGCAACAAACCTTGAAAAATGCGAGAAACCAAGCATCGATGAGCATGGCAAGTAATTACTATTGGCATCCGCCAGGTGGCAGTAGTTCACGGCCCGCGAAACAGGTTGAAGTAGACTGAACTTAGGTGATTCACAATGGAGCGGGAATTGCAAACAGAACCTTGATTTCTCAGGATTTCTACCATTTCCCTAATTAACCACAGATAATATTTCTTCTCATAGTACAAAATCTTTACGTTTTTGAAGTCAAACTTACATTGCAACTGATTCTCATGGTTGTGTAAATGCGTCACATCCTTCCTATTGTACTTGTGTCTGTTGAAACGTTTAGCCAAAGGTTGTATAGTTTGGCCGATGTAAGAAATATCACAATTAGCACACGGAATCTGATATACCACACCCCCAAATTGCAGCCTAGGTGTGTCCGACTTGAGTTTTGACATCAGAAACTCAAGAGTATTATACCTGCAATGGCCAACTTTATAACTAAAATACTTCAAAAAACCAGCCAGATTTTCGGACAGGAAAGGCACATAAGGGAGGGGCACAACCTTACCGACCTTAAAAGTGTCATCAAGAGATGGCGCGTTTAGATTGTCATCACTACAATTAACATGACAAGTGTCATTACAAGCGGTGTATTGTTGACATTTTTAAGGCTATTTTTATAAATTTTTTTAATATTCTTTTTAGCTATTACGATAGGGATATAATCGCAGGCTTCAAGGGCCTTCCTGATTTTATGTGGTTTTTCCCGAGTTTTACTCCTTCGTTCCTCCTACCCCCAAACCACCATTTATTTATTCATTTATTGTTTGGTATATCAGTGGCCTAAAGCCAACATCAGGTCAGGTACCTAACTCACATTTTTTGAAAAATTGAGTTAGAGGCGTTTTCGAAATCTCCATTACCGGTACCGGGTGTGCTGAAAATTTGATAGCCCTATCTTACGCCGGTAATGAGCTACGGAGTTTCAAAAATTGCTATTTACATTGGAATCAATGGGACCGACGCTCAGTTCTCTCCTGTTATCTCGAAAAGACTGAAATGGAGCATGGTCGATAGACCTAGGTCAGTCCGTTAGCAAGATATTCTTCCGAATTTCCCGATCTGGCGACGGATTCCCGCTATTTGCTGTTTCGCTGCTCACCAAACGTTTCCCTGCTTTGCGCTGCCCCGGTGCATAGCCCCTCCCCGATCTGCATAAGACCAATGTAACTGGATCGGGGGAACAGCATATGTAATGGGATAAGCAAATCGGGGGAATCTGTTGACAAAGGAGACAGCCCTCACCCCCGATTTGTAGAGATTATCACACTCAACTTTCTTAATGGACTGACCTACGTCTATCGACCTTGAAAATGGAGTTAGGTACTTTTTGGCTCTGGTGTTTAGGAGTAAGTTACTTACGTAATATTTCAGATTTAACCTTTTACCATAGATTTTCTTACTACACTTTGTAAATTTGCTTTATTTTTTGTTACCACTTTTTAGTCGTGCGGCGAAGCCGTATAGACTCTAGGTTTCGCCGGAGGCTAAAAAATGTTCACACTTTTAGGCTAAGTCCAAGAGGAGAATTTTCGAGGAACCAAGTAACATATGAAGTATTGATATCGGTGCATTTTGGCCCAATGGAGATGTTGCATGTGCGAGGAATTCGCAATTTGACTGTTGATTCTTGTATAAAAGTTCGCGAGGAACACGATGGTGCCACTGGTTTTCTCTGAAATCATCTCCCAAGCTCAAAAAAAGCTCTCAAGTTGAGGCCAAAATGGAGGGGATATCCCACCCTACCCTGAGAGTCCACGTCTACATGAAGACAAACTCTCCATGCAAAGATAGGGGGCAAATACATTAGCAGGGTTGCCGTGTTTTCAGTTTTGGAGTCCCCAGATAAATTGGCAGCCCTGTCAATGTATTAGCTCCCTATCTTTGCATGGAGAGTTGGTCTTGATCTAGACTTGGACTCTCAGGGTAGGGTGGGATATTCCCTCCATTTTGGCCTCAACTTGAGTGCTTTTTTTTGAGCTTGGGAGATGATTTCAGAGAAAACCAGTGGCACCATCGTGTTTCTCGCGACCTTTTACACAAGATTCAACAGTCAAATCGCAAATTCCTCACACATGCAACATCTCCATTATGCCAAATGGAATTTCTGATCATTTAGCCATGGTTTGGTAGCGTTTAGCAATCAACTGTGACCAAAATGTAAAGAACCCACACTGGTGCCTTTCGGCTCAATGTCGCCATATGGCATTCTTTATCATCAAGTCACCGTTGAACATTTACTGTTAAGTAGCGTTTAGCAACCAAGTATAGCCAAAATTTCCAGAACTCATACCTCAGATGTTCAAAGAGTGTTAACATGTGTCGGCCAAATGGAATTTCTGATCATTTAGCCATGGTTTGGTAGCGTTTAGCAATCAACTTTGACCATAATGTAAAGAACCCACACAGGTGCCTTTCGGCTCATTGTCGCCCTATGGCATTCTTTATCATCAAGTCACTGTTGAACATTTACTGTTAAGTAGCGTTTAGCAACCAAGTATAGCCAAAATTTCCAGAACTCATACCTCAGATGTTCAAAGAGTGTTAACATGTGTCAGCCAAATGGAATTTCTGATCATTTAGCCATGGTTTGGTAGCGTTTAGCAATCAACTGTGACCATAATGTAAAGAACCCACACAGGTGCCTTTCGGCTCAATGTCGCCCTATGGCATTCTTTATCATCGAGTCACAGTTTAATAGCGTAAATAAGCAACCAACGGCGGCCAAAATGTCAAGACTCCAAACTGGTGCTTTTTGGCTAAATTTCGCCCGATAGGATCTTTGATGATTTATCAGTAATGGTTGATGTTTATGTTGATTAATTATTACTGTCTGAAAGTGAATCCTGTGGGAGAATATTATAGGGCTGGTTCAAACAAGTTTTAGAATTTTTTTCCTTAGCGCTAATGGACCCTAAGCGACAACTTCAATTCATCGAACTAAAAGTTTTCAATGTTCATAACCATTTTTTAACCGTCAGAACTCACTAGACCACATTATATTCATGATGAATTTAAAGAATATCGCTGTCAAAAGTTGAGTTCTCCCTCGATTTAGCACTTTTTGTCGTTACCTTAAAGACCATACGGAAAGTGCTAAATCTACGGAAAACTCAACTTTTCACAGCGATGTTCTTCAAATTTATCATGAATATAATGTGGTCTAGTGAGTTCTGACATTTAAAAATGGGTATGAACATTTAAGGCTTTATTTTCCTTGAATTTAAGTGGTTTTTCAGGGTCTACGGTAAGAAAAAAAGTCTAAAACACGTTAAAAGTTACTTGAACCTACCCTAAAATGTTGAGCTATGACTTCAACTTTCATGAACCCTTACTTGTGCCTTTTAGCTTGATTTCGCTAAATGGAATTCTTTATAATGGAAGTCGTGGTTGAGTTTACTATGCTGATAAAATATCATTGGAAACTTTAGGTTTCACCATCATAGTCTTCTAAAAATAACCATCAGCATTACTGCACCAACCAAAATCTAGCCAAAAAAAAAAAATAATTCGGCTGAAAAAGTGGGAGAAGTTGGGATGTGCAGTCTCAAAATAAAAATACCTAGCTGTGATTGGACATAGCTTTGCTTTCATTGAGACTTTCAAATTTTATGAATAAAAAACAGTAAGCGTTTAGCAAAAACAGTTAGTTTTGTCCTTACCCATAGACCATACAAAAAGAGCTAAATTGAAGGAGAATTTAGCTTTTGACAGCGATGCTCTTCAAATTTTTCATATACCTATACAATGTGTTCTAGTAAGTTTGGATGGTAAAAAATGGTCAGGAACATTTAAAGCTTTATTTTCCATGAACGTAAGTTGTCGCTCAGGATAGATTCTGACGACTAGATCCTTACTAGAGTAAGGAAAGAAAGCCTAAAATTGTTAAAAGTCACAGAAAAACGCAAAAAAAGAAAAAAGTCGGAAAAGGAAGTCAATTTTACATAACAATTAAATTAACATAAAAATTTCATAAAAAGTATTGGAAATTACGAACAAATGTATTTACGTAAAATTTGTATTAAAAAGAAAGTTAATTTTAATTAAGAAAAATAATCTTGGTAAATCAATTGCTCACGTAAATTTGACTCAAAATTCATTTAAAAAACAGGGCCGGATTTACCTACTTGCTGCCTATGGGCCACCTGTATTTTGCCGCCCCCTTCTCATTCGTTTCGAAACATCAATAAAAAACAACTTAATCGGCCCGAAACAGTAACAGAGAAACAACTTAAAACGGGACTAAGGCCGCAAATAATAAAAAGAAACACATAAAATATAATAAGAAACCCGGGACGTTTCGCAGGGATCACACCCGCATTTTCAACCGGCAAAACAAGAAAAATTAAAAGAAAGGACACTATGCCCCTCACTACTAGCAAAAGTTCGCACGGAACTTTGCGCGAAAGTTAAGTTCTGTAAACCTATCTACATATGTGTGAACAAGGCCTTCCATTTGTAAGAAATGAAGGTAAAAATTATGCAAGAACAAACATAAATGTGGTTTAATAATTTTAACTTCCGCCGGCGCGCCGCGCTGACCGCACTGTGTTTGGCGCAATGCGTGAAGTATTCCTACAGTCTTGTAGGCGCTATGCGTTTCACGCCGACCGCCGCACAGTGGATTGAGTCAATTAGAGGGGTCGGATATGAAATTTTTGACAAAAACTGCAAATGTTGATGTTTATTTCGTCACATTTTAAAGTTCAAGGGGTGATACTGGAAGAAAATATCACGAGAAAACCAGTGGAACAGCTTGCAGAACATTAGGTTCTTGTATAAACGGAGTTATGAGCGTTTTAAGTTCCCAAATTTTTTCCGACCTCTCTCATTGACTCGATTCACCGTGCGCCGCGCTGAGAGCTTCTCCTTTTTATCTCAAGTCCTCATCATCATTGCTGCACCGCTCCATGCCAAATTGCGTGTTTAGTTTCTCTCTTAACTCGACTAATTAAAGGTTCTGTCTCTTGTGTCACCGAAAGACGCTTTCTCGTTTGTAATTTTTGTTTTCTGAATCCGATTTTTTTTTAACCTACATTTTAAAAAAATGCAAAATTTGCCGCCCCCTACGTTAAGAAATGAGAGATGCCGTACTCCATTACCTAATGCATCTGACGAGTTTTTCAATTCAAAAAGGAACGTATGACACTCCACAAATAAATCACGTTTGAAGCGCAAACCGGAAAAAACACGATTTGTCAAAAGTATTCATTAAGTATTGCACTTTCCACAGAAGCATATTGCACAAAAATGTCACTGTAACGCCTTCCGGATATGGTTGCGACCAACTTAAGGCTCAAAATTTTGATTTGTTCGCTCCCTAAAAAAAAATGGTCCATCTCTGTAACTGTGCTCACCAAAACTGACAAAGATCCCAGGGTCACATGCTGCCCGTGGTCCCGGAGGCATATTCCCAAACCCCGCGTGGATTTTGAAATCCAGTTTAGACCCCAACCGAAGCCCCTTGTGCGGGTCCGAGACTCATGCGCACTGGCTCGGCTCAGGTAGTCTCTCATCTCCGTCCAACCTTCATGCCCTTCCTCTGATTTCTTCTCTGCAGTTTTGGCCACGAATTAATCGATGTAATATTTATTTATTCAGTTGAATCTTTTGAAACAGCAGAATTTGAGGACTTTTTCGGTAAAAGGGCGAATGGAGCTTGCCATGCTGTTGCGATTGCGCAGTTTTCTTACCGTTCGCGGCAAATGAAATTCATTCACAGTCGATTTATGTCCTTTAAATCGTCAGGAAAAACTCTGAGCAGATTCAACGAAAAATAAACAGCAAAACAGTCGGATAGAGAACTACGTTGCACAATCTTAGCAGCAATGGACTTCTCATACGCCCTTTCACCGAAAAATGCCTAAATTACGTGCAGTGGAAATATATTTTAATGCAGAAAATTTCGCAATGCAGAGTCATGACGTCACCTTCGTTGATCGCATGATCAATAAACTTGTCTATTGGCTATGCCTACCGTTTTGTTCTTTGTAAAAAACATTTTTGATGGAAAACTCTCGGAACATTTTTAGAGCAGCGCAATGCATATGCATCTCACAAGCCTCTTTGATTAGTGGAATTTGCGGAGCTTTTGTACTGGAAAAAAATGATTACGTAAGAATTAATATTCTTGAATTTGCCGCTAGGAGGAGATTTCTCTTGGCTTAAGCTGCAAAATGGGTACCTACTTTGAGAAAAAAGCCGCTGCCGCTCATATCAAGCAGGATTCGGCCTTATTCCAGTGACCTTATTCTTGATACAAGAGCAGTATTCTTGACGAAAAATTCAAGTAATTTTTTTTTTCTTTTTTCAATTATTTCCTTCCTTTTACTTATATAGTTCTGCGCAGAACCTATCACCTTGCTTGAAAGGATAAACAGTAAACCTGGTGGTGAAGAAAAGTTATAAAAAAAAGTCTCTGCATTTGCGAGGATGAATATGCACTTGGTGTCTCACCCGAATCAATAGGAGAGCTATTAAAACCCCAAGACACAACTTTCGACAATTTCAAAATGGCTTTCCCCGAAAACTTCCGCGAGCACCTCGTGAAGCGAATTTTCCCCGTTTCCGTTGTCCATATCGGTTGGACAAATATCCCGAGTAACAACACGTGCTGTTCGGCACGAACATCCCTGGGACACTGAAAAATTAGGAGGCAACATGCCGCCTGCATCAATATCATCGATGTTTGGTATTTGAAATCCATCTCGGAAGAGACAGGGTATGACTTGACTCTGACCTGAAAAAATCGTCCCAAGTGGATCGAATAATCACGGTTTTTCATGAACAAGTCAATGGTGCATTTCAAAATGCACTCAACATGTGACAACTCTGCGAAGGGCTTGTTTTGAGGAGGAAGAAGATATTTTCCGGAAAACAAAAAGAGTGGACCGCGAGGTCACCCCCATTCATTCCGAAGGGTTGAAGAGACAATCAGACGGCGCGGCGAGACGCGAGACGGGAGAAAGGAGAAAGGAGAGAGGATGGCCGCAGTGCCCAAGGCCACTTGCTGAAGAGGCCCATGCCGACCGCGGCAGGGCTCAGAAGGCAGCGGCTAACGATTTTGAGGACAGGCTAGATTTTTCAAAATCCACGCGGGGTTTGGGAATATGCGTCCCGGAGAGAGAAGGACATTTTTCAGGGTTGAAATCCTTCCTCTTATTTAATTGTTTTTTAAATTCAGAATAAGGGAGTTACGTGTGTCTA
Source organism: Bemisia tabaci (assembly GCF_918797505.1). Classification (NCBI taxonomy): domain Eukaryota; kingdom Metazoa; phylum Arthropoda; class Insecta; order Hemiptera; family Aleyrodidae; genus Bemisia; species Bemisia tabaci. Next base: position 77,365,528 of record NC_092794.1, read on the forward strand.
TGGTTGGCTGCCACCTTTTTTCGTTTGGAGGCTTTCCAGTGTTGTCGAGTTTAGACTTTGTCCGGAGGTGGCTACCGCCACCCATGATAAACTTATGCTAGGACACTATCCCTGAATTATAAACAGCCCAATTTGGCTGCAATGCTTCGAGCCCTGCACGTGTGAACTTGAGTTGAGTCATTCGTTTTTATGACTTTTCCGAGGGTCGGTGGCCGCTAGCCTAGCGGGGCCGCGGTGAGGCCCGCTCGGCCGCGATTGCAGCCTTGGGCCCCGCTTTGAGACCCGCTCGAATGAGGCTCAATTTGGATTCGGGCTTCGGGTGCGATTATTCTATCGTCTGGCGACTGGCCGCTACGCGGCCCAACCCCTCGAAGACGCTCCGCGCCACCAGAATATCGATTTTTTAGACCAAAAACTCGTATCGATATTTCAACGTTAATATACCGTCCGTTTCGATACATTTATCTCTAGAAATATCAAATCGATTTTTCTTTCTTTCTTCTGCTGAGTTGTGTATTTTACACCTCGGAAAATCGGAAATTATGGTCAATTTTTCATACTTCAAATTTCGGATTTCGCTGGCCAGGTTGTACAGACCTACACAACCTCCACACCTACACAGACCTGGTACAGACCTGTCACAGGGTAAACAAACCTCAAGATGCAAATACCTCCTTTTTTTTCTCTATGTAGGTATAGGACTTTTCGCGTGGCTGCTCGACGGTTTGTTAATCTGTGGAGGTTAAGCTACATTCACGCGTCGCAAGCAACCTGGCGCGTCTGCTTCTTGCTACTGCGAGCGCGCCTTCATTCCCTCCCGCACGCAACAAGGACAACCGCGATAATAAAGAATTCCATTCGGCGAAATCGAGCCGAGAGCAGGCACCACGAGTATATACATTATGGGTTATTTTAGTGATGGGTGGGATTTTATTTAAAATTTCTAGGAATCCTAGGTATAGTATTTACTGTAGTAAACAATTATCATTTATTCCATCACTTCTTCGGATTATTTATTTTTAATCAATCTATATTCATGTGAAGTGTAGCTCATCTGCATTTTTCTTTCCCTGGAACCTAAATGTATATAGGGTGTTCGAAAAGTCCCCTCCCCCCCCCCCTCTCACTTTTGACCTAATTGAGGTAGAGATTTGAAACTTGGAGGGTGTTCCTAGATCAAAGAGAGCTACTTTTTGACCCCCCCCCCCAAATTTTGGGGGGACCCTCCCTTTGGGGGGTTACGGACCCTAACTTTTTTTTTCAAACGGGAAGACCCCCTTTGTGATACCTCGTTCGAAAGAGCATAAAAAAAGAAAAATTTTCGCGCAAACCCGAAGTCAATATCTCAAACCGTTTCAAAATGGCGGCCAGTCAAAGTTCAAAATGGCCGAAAATTGGCACCTCTGCTATTTGCACATGGATTTGCTTGAAACTCGGTATCTGGGGGTATTTTGGCACGAAAAAAACGAATTTGACGTTAGATTTTTAAAAAAAAAACCCTAATTTTTCAAAATGGCCGCCGGTTTAGGCTCAAAGTGGCCGAAAATTTGACAAACTCGATTCTTTGCCAATGGATTCACCTGAAATTCGGTATCTGGGGGTATTTGGACCCGAAAAAAAACGAATTCGACGTTAGATTTCTAAAAAAACCCTAATTTTTCAAAATGGCCGCCGATTAAAGTTGAAAATGGTCAACAATTGGCAACCTTGACTTTTTGCCGATGGATTTGCCTTAAACTCAGCTCATCGTTTTCCTCCTACCCAGAAACACCCAAACGCCGAGTTTCAGGCGAATCCATCGGCAAAAAGTCGAGGTTGCCAATTGTTGACCATTTTGAATTTTAATCGGCGGCCATTTTGAAAAATTAGGGTTTTTTTTTAGAAATCTAACGTCGAATTCGTTCTCGGGTCAAAATACCCCCGGATACCGAATTTCAGGTGAATCCATTGGCAAGAAATCGAGTTTGTCAAATTTTCGGCCACTTTGAGCCTAAACCAGCGGCCATTATGAAAAATTAGGGTTTTTTTTTAAAAATCTAACGTCAAATTCGTTTTTCCCGTGTCAAAATACCTCCAGATACCGAGTTTCAAGCAAATCCATGTGCAAATAGCAGAGGTGCCAAGTTTCGGCCATTTTGAAACGGTTTGAGATATTGACTTCGGGTTTGCGCGAAAATTTTTCTCTTTTTATGCTCTTTCGAACGAGGTATCACAAAGGGGGTCTTTCCATTTGAAAAAAAAAAGTTAGGGTCCGTAACCCCCCCAAGGGGGGGGTCCCCCCAAAATTTTTCGGGGGGTCAAAAAGTAGCTCCCTTTGATCTAGGAACACCCTCCAAGTTTCAAATCTCTACCTCAATTAGGCCAAAAGTTAGAGGGGGGGGGGGAGGAGACTTTTCAAACACCCTGTATTATGAGTTTGAATCCATCAGAAACTAAGTCAGTCAAAATCAAATTTAACTACATAGGAAGTGAAAACGATTTGTATTTCGCAAATCAAGCAACCAAAGCAACCAAACTGTGTCAGAAATGTTCCCAAATTACTAGGTAAGGCTTTTATCAGCTCATCATCTGATCCAATAATTTTAATTGTGGCATTTCATTCGGCATGTTGCCGCACGACTTCTATGATACTCAAAGTCTCACATATATAATTTGAAAGGGGGAGTCTGGGGGGGGGGGGCAGCGCCCCCTCAGCAGGTAGCTTTTGCTACTTGTTAATTCATTTGTTTTCTATTTATTTTACAAGCATGATAAGAACACTTCAGAACGTTAATGCTATTGAAAAGTTGTACATACAAGATGCAAAGCAACAATGAGGGGGGGGGGGGAGGCTGAACCACAGAGCAATCAAGGGTGTAGCTCCCTAGTAACTTGATAAATTCACATGATTCCTAGTTTGATTGACCGTTATTTTAACAATGCCATTTTTAAATTATTTGTTTTTCTAAGGACTTCATTCTGGAGCATTACAGTGAAGATGGAACTAACTATGAGGCAGTCATCGTTGAATTTATGGAAATGCGACAAGTATGCTCTTTATTCTTTTCTTCAGAATTTCCTATTTAATGTGCCCACTCAAAAAGTATTATAATGAATTACTTTTGGATTTCCCTACCAAGTTCTCAATTTTTTTTCTTCATCTTTTATCTTTCATATTACCTTCAGGTAACTAAGTCTCTTTAAGTTGGGGAAGGGGTTAGCAAATTTCCTCACCCTGGCATGCTTTTCCAACTGAAAACAGCAGCATATCACAGTGCCAGATATTAGAGCCAGACGAAAGCAACAGATATCGGTGAATGACAACGGGGTGTTTCAGCACTCATGCACCCATCGCTTCTGATGAGGTCCTAATCTTTATATTCCATTTTTCTGAAAAATTAGCATAAACTTTGCAGCTCAATCATTAATTGGACGTAACTACCACTTTCTTTTAAAAAGAAAGAAGAGAGAAGAATAAAACACGCGAGGATAATTTGTGGTAAATGGGTGTATGGCAAGGAAAGACAGGACATATCCAGATAAAAAAAATTGAACAATAAACCAAAAAGTGGCAGACACCAAGAAAAATTTGGGTATAAGTATATATAAACAAATCAGACTACAAACAAAAGGAATACATGGTGACAATGGAATAATTCTTGAAAAATATCAATGAAAAATCTGCTGTAAAAGTCTAATAGTCATAACAAAAGAAGAATGATGTGGCTGTATGTTGCGTCATCAATTAGGGCCTTAAGTCCTTAAAAGGAGATCTGATGACAACAAGATAAGAGACTTCTAATCAAAAAGAGAAAGGACCTTGCAAGTAGAGTCATAATAACAGTTCGAGCACACCCATCAGTGTTGTAAATATTTACTTTAAATGCCTCATTTATTCTGGTCCAACATTATGCTGGGATGAACCCTATGAGTGCTTCCAGTCGTGGAATGACAGGAACAATGGTAAGTCAATGAGTGTTTTCAAATGATGTTCTTGATCTAAACTATGTTTATGGGCGTGTTTTTTCATAAGTAATGATATTCTCGCGGGAAGAGACCTGCTACGCTTCCTCGCCCTTCTCCCTCTCCACATCTCCCTCCCACTCCTTCGCCCCCTGGTTCCTTCGGATACTGGACGAATGGGAGAGGGGTTTGATCATACGCTGCTGTTGTTTTTGTTCTAAACAACATTTATGGGTGTGTCGTTTCAGTATTAGTGTGATTATTTGGGGAAAGAAACTTGCGACGCTGCCGAGTCACTCCGGTTCCTTTGGATGCTGGACAAGTTATTGTGCTAAGCGGTTGTTGTTTTCGATTTGAGATTTAAATGTTGTTGCGTCAATTCAAAATTTCACCAGTATTTTCTAGCCAAGCCTTGATCTCGCTTTCTGAAGAAGGTTCCACTTTGAACTGAACCCCCCCCCCCCCCCTTAAAATTAGTTCGAAGTGATTTCTGCAGTTTTTACTTAATAGCGAACACAATTTTGTCCCGTTTTATTCTTTCCTTTACGATAATTTGAACCTGAGTTATGATTATTTTAAAAATGGTAAAATTTGACCTTTGGCCTATCATAACACGGTCAAAAATCAAGATATTGATCCACGATTTGAGCCAAAATTCTTACCTAGTTTTTTATGCTCTTTCGTATGAGGTATCACAAGATAGGGATTGTCATTTGGAAAAAAATTTGGGGCCTCCCCTCAGCTGAGGGGGGACCAAAATTTTGACCCCCCCCCCCCAAAAAAAATGATGGTCCCCTTTGAGACATGAACATTCCCAAAGATTCATTATTCTAACTCGTACCGTTCAAAAGTTAGAGGGGGGGGGGGGGGGCTGGACTTTTGGAACACCCTGTATGGTGTTTTCTCAGAAGCAGCGTTGTGTTCTCTGACAGTTTCGGCTGTGTTCTCGGGAGTTGCACCGTGTTCTCGCCATTTTCCTGTGTGTTCTCTGGAGGTTAGGTTTTGGACACAAATGGCGCTCCGTAGCTTGGTCTTTTTTCGGCATTTTTCCACAGTGGCGAGATCTTAAATTTAGAAACAATATGAAAGGATATTTCCTAAGTTAGACATGACTCAAGTTTTTGGATTCTAGTATCTTTTAAAGTAAGTATTGAAATGAAATGATGGAAAAGTTGGATTAAAAATTCAGGATGACTGTATTCAGAAAAAGTTAAGAAATTCGAGGATTGGTATGATTTTAAATTAAGTAGAATAGTTTTGTATTCATAGGAGTGAGGGGTGTTGGTTATTAAAAGTTTATTATGGAATTCATGGAAAAATGTTAGGGGTCTTTTAGAAAAAAATATAATTTTGTACATAAACTCACCTGAAAGCCGAAGTAAAGAAGCGACCTTTATGTTCACTGCCCAGTGGGTCACTGGTTTTTGCTGAGAGTAGGATATACTACCCAGAGGAGAAGAGAAGCTCGAAAGTGAACAAAATTTGAAAAGAGATTGGTGTTTTCAAGTCAGCCAGGGGTTGTATACTCCGTTGGTTGAAACAGTGGCTGTTGTTTCTCTT